>NC_084635.1:10873865-10895969 GCF_033978795.1 Nerophis ophidion
TCAATATAACGTGACCAGAATATTATTTTAAAAGGCCTACTGAAGAGAGATTTTCTTATTTAAACGGGGATAGCAGGTTTATTCTATGTGTCATACTTGATCATTTCGCGATATTGCCATATTTTTGATGAAAGGATTTAGTAGAGAACATCGACACTAAAGTTTGCAACTTTTGGTTGCTAATAAAGAAGCCTTGCCTTTACTGGAAGTAGCAGACGATGACGTCACAAGTGTGAGGGCTCCTCACATCCTCACATTGTTTATAATGGGAGCCTCCAGCAGCAAGAGCTATTCGGATCGAGAAAACGACAATTTCCCCATTAATTTGAGCGAGGATGAAAGATTTGTGGATGATGATATTGATAGCGAAGGACTACAATTAAAAAAAAAAAAAAAAAAAAAGGCGGTTGCATTGGGACGGATTCAGATGATTTTAGACACATTTACTAGGATTTTTCTGGGAAATCCCTTATCTTTTCTATTGTGTTGCTAGTGTTTTAGTGAGATTAAATAGTACCTGATAGTCGGAGGGGTTGTGTCCACGGGTGTGGTTGAGGCCAGTCTCTGAGGGAAGTCGACATCAGCTGCATGGACGGCGCAAGCTCCACAGATGTACGGTAAGAGGCGACTTTTTACCACAATTTGCTCACCGAAACCTGCCGGTTGACAAGTGGTCCTGATCCATGTTCGCTCTTGACCGCTCCTGATCCATAGTAAAGTTTCACCTCCGGGAATTTTAAACAAGGAATCACCGTGTGTTTGTGTGGCTAAAGGCTAAAGCTTCCCAACTCCATCTTTCTACTGTGACTTCTCCATTATTAATTGAAAAAATTGCAAAAGATTCAGCAACACAGATGTCCAGAATACTGTGTAATTGCGCGATGAGAAAATACGAATTTTAGCCGCAACTGGTGCTGCGCTAATATGTCCTCTACAGTCCGTGGGAAACTTTAATTGCAATTTAGTAAACTAAGTTAATGTTAATATTTCATCATTGATATATAAACTATCAGACTGGGTGGTCGGTAGTAGTGGGTTTCAGTAGGCCTTTAAATAAACTTATATATATATATATAATATATATATATATATATATAAGGGCTGTGAATCTTTGGGTATCCCACGATTCGATTCAATATCGATTCTTGGGGTCACGTTTCGATAATATATATATTTTTTTCGATTTGATTCGATTCTCGATTCAAAAATGATATTTTTTCCGATTCAAAAAGATTCTGCCTCGCGTATGGAGTTGAATTTTGTGTCTTTAAATATGACATTTTTTTTGTTTTTTTTTTATGCTGAATTTTTCAGCAAAATTTTTGGCCACAATACCCAGCAATAGCTGAGATAGGCGCCAGCGCCCCCCCGCCACCCCAAAAGGGAATAAGCGGTAGAACATGGATGAAGTTTGGAGGAGAAAAGGTGAGGCCTTTAATCCCAGGAACACCACACCTACCGTAGAGCATGGTGTTTGTAGTATTATGCTCTGTGCCTGCTTTGCTGCCAATGGAACTGGTGCTTTACAGAGAGTGAATGGGACAATGAAAAAAGGAGGATTACCTTTCAAATTCTTCAGGAGAATCTAAAATCATCAACCCGGGTTGGGTCTTGGCGCAGTTGGGTGTTTCCAACAGGACAATGACCCTAAACACACGTCAAAAGTGGAAAAGAAATGGCTAAATTAGGCTAGAATTAAAGTTTTAAAATGGTTTACCAAAGTCCTGACGTAAACTTGTGGACAATGCTGAAGAAACAAGTCCATGCCTGAAACTAAACAAATTTAGCTAAATTTCACTAAGTTTGTCAAGAAGAGTGGTCAAAATTCAACCAGAAGCTTGCCAGAAGCTTGTGGATGGCGACCAAAAGTGCCTTATTGCAGCAAAACTTGTAAAGAGACATGTAACCAAATATTAACATTTCTGTATGTAAACATTTGACCCAGTAGATTTGCTCACATTTTCAGTAGACCCATAAAATTTTTTATAAAATAAGCAAACTTCATGAATGTTTTTTGTGCTACCAACAAGTGTGTGCTCCAATCACTTTATCACAAAAAAATAAGAGGTGTAGAAATTATTGCAAACTTAAGAAAGCCATGACATGATGTCCTTTACAAGTGTATGTAAACATTTGACCACGACTGTGAGGCTTAGCTGGCATCGTGGTGAAGTTGCGTTCTCTCAATGATGCAATGCGGAAGGGAGACAGCGTAAAGGTAAGAAAAGATTTATGTGTGACTACAAAAACAGACTAGGATCAAAAAGACTTGCACATAGGCACTATAAACAAAACCAACTGAACTAGCATGGGAGCTAGAAAGAACAAAAAGCGCTGGCATGTGAACTACGTACAAACTTTGAACTAAATAGCATGGAAGCTAATCGAGATCAAAAAGATATTTACCACAATGCGGGATAGCGACGTCACCTGTTGCATCGAAAGCAAATTAGACTGCGAGAGAGAATGAACAAAAAGGGCAGGCTTAAATAAAGGAGATAATCACAGAGCAGGTGCACGTGAAAAACAAGATGCAGGTGACACTAATGCGTGGCTATGGCAACGGAAACAAACAAGAAGTGCCACTAGGAACTAAGGCAGACAAAAACAAAACAGTATGTGATATATCAATCAATCAATCAATGTTTACTTATATAGCCCTAAATCATTAGTGTCTCAAAGGGCTGCACAGACCACTACGACATCCTCGGTAGGCCCACATAAGGGCAAGGAAAACTCACACCCAGTGGGACATCGGTGACAATAATGACCCAGTGGGACGTCGGTGACAATGATGACTATGAGAACCTTGGAGAGGAGGAAAGCAATGGATGTCGAGCGGGTCTAACATGATACTGTGAAAGTTCAATCCATAATGGATCCAACACAGTCGCGAGAGTCCAGTCCAAAGCGGATCCAACACAGCAGCGAGAGTCCCGTTCACAGCGGAGCCAGCAGGAAACCATCCCAAGCGGAGGCGGATCAGCATCGCAGAGATGTCCCCAGCCGATACACAGGCAAGCAGTACATGGCCACCGGATCGGACCGGACCCCCTCCACAAGGGAGAGTGGGACATAGAAGAAAAAGAAAAGAAACGGCAGATCAACTGGTCTAAAAAGGGAGTCTATTTAAAGGCTAGAGTATACAAATGAGTTTTAAGGTGAGACTTAAATGCTTCTACTGAGGTAGCATCTCGAAATGTTACCGGGAGGGCATTCCAGAGTACTGGAGCCTGAACGGAAAACGCTTTATAGCCCGCAGACTTTTTTTGGGCTTTGGGAATCACTAATAAGCCGGAGTCTTTTGAACGCAGATTTCTTGCCGGGACATATGGTACAATACAATCGGCAAGATAGGCTGGAGCTAGACCGTGTAGTATTTTATACATAAGTAGTAAAACCTTAAAGTCACATCTTAAGTGCACAGGAAGCCAGTGCAGGTGAGCCAGTACAGGCGTAATGTGATCAAACTTTCTTGTTCTTGTCAAAAGTCTAGCAGCCGCATTTTGTACCAACTGTAATCTTTTAATGCTAGACATGGGGAGACCCGAAAATAATACGTTACAGTAGTCGAGGCGAGACGTAACAAACGCATGGATAATGATCTCAGCGTCTTTAATGGACAGAATGGAGCGAATTTTAGTGATATTACGGAGATGAAAGAAGGCCGTTTTAGTAACGCTTTTAATGTGTGCCTCAAAGGAGAGAGTTGGGTCGAAGATAATACCCAGATTCTTTACCGTGTCGCCTTGTTTAATTGTTTGGTTGTCAAATGTTAGAGTTGTATTATTAAATAGAGTTCGGTGTCTAGCAGGACCGATAATCAGCATTTCCGTTTTTTTGGCGTTGAGTTGCAAACAAACACACAGAACAAAACCAGAATATCATGACGGACTTTATGTGTATTCGTATTAGGAGATCCCTGCAACTCTTAATACATGAGGCCCCTTGTTCTGTGCTTTTGGCCCCGGTAAAAAAAAAAAATCCTAACTTTTTGACAACCCATATTAATAAGCCTGCCTAGTCTCGTTTCTTTTGGCTTGGAAATGAGGTTTATTATGTCCTCCTGCTCTAATCATTTCACATATTGTTCCTATTGCTGCTACCAGTAACCTCCTACCTCTAACAGTATTACAAAATTGTTACCAGATTGTCTACTGTGGCTGCGGGGCAATCTGTTCCTGGCGTCCAATTTGTTTGGACTTAGGATAGGAACACATTTATTTGAATTAATTATGTCGCCTTCTTGAACCCTTTTACTGTCATAAGTAACAGTGTTAAAAAAAACAACAATACTATTCTATCCACAATAAAAAAATTAAAAATATCAGTACGTCTTTGCCGTTGCAGGGGGATGTGTTTTTAGAATATTGCATAAAAACAAATACAATATATGAGAAGGACGACACCAGCGTGCAGCAGAATTATGTCCCGGTCGATCACAACGTGGACGCTAACGGTGTCACTCCTCCGGATCCCCCTCCCCCGCTGCTGCCAGACAGTCAGCGTAGTCGCAAAAGCTGCAGCCATCACTCATGGAGCAGCGTGATCCAAAGATTACCGCACTGTTTCGGCTGTCTTGCCAGCGACCACAACCGCTTACAGCATGTGGAAAGCATGCACGCACGCATGCCGCTTCAACCGGTGACCATGAGGCAAGAGTCTCGCATGGAATACTCCATTGTGCAGTCGTGGAACGGAGCTTTCAGGTCCCGCCTGGCGCACACACTGCTGGCCTGTTGTGTAAACAAGTCAGAAGACCATGTTCACAGAGAACAGTAAAGGCCTACTCACCTTAAAACTCATCTGTATACTCTAGCCTTTAAATAGACCTCCTTCTTAGACCAGTTGATCTGCCGCTTCTTTTCTTTCTCCTATGTCCCCCCCTCCCTTGTGGAGGGGGTCCGGTCCGATGACCATGGATGAAGTACTGGCTGTCCAGAGTCGAGACCCAGGATGGACCGCTCGCCTGTATCGGTTGGGGACATCTCTACGCTGCTGATACGCCTCCGCTTGAGATGGTCTCCTGTGGACGGGACTCTCGCTGCTGTCTTGGATCCGCTTTGAACTGAACTCTCGCGGCTGTGCTGGAGCCACTATGGATTGAACTTTCACAGCATCATGTTAGACCCGCTCGACATCCATTGCTTTCGGTCCCCTAGAGGGGGGGGGGTTGCCCACATATGAGGTCCTCTCCAAGATTTCTCATAGTCAGCATTGTCACTGGCGTCCCACTGGGTGTGAATTCTCCCTGCCCACTGGGTGTGAGTTTTCCTTGCCCTTTTGTGGGTTCTTCCGAGGATGTTGTAGTCGTAATGATTTGTGCAGTCCTTTGAGACATTTGTGATTTGGGGCTATATAAATAAACATTAATTGATTGATTGACTACTACCGACCACGCAGTCTGATAGTTTATATATCAATGATGAAATATTAACATTGCATCACATGCCAATACGGCTTTTTTAGTTGACTAAATTACAATTCTAAATTTCCCGGGAGTTTCGTATTAGAAACGTTGTGTAATGATGAAGTGTACGCACACACACACAGCTAAAAGTCGTCTGCTTTAACCACATAATTACACAGTATTTTGGACATCTGTGTTGCTGAATCTTTTGCAATTTGTTCAATTAATATTGGAGAAGTCACAGTAGAAAGATGGAGTTGGGAAGCTTCAGCCTTTAGCCACACAAACACACGGTGATTCCTTTTTTAAAATTCCCGGAGCTGAAACTTTACTATGGATCAGAGCGGTCAAGCAGACATGGATCCCAACTGAATGTCAACCAGCAGGTTTCGGTGAGAAAATTGTGGTTAAAAAGTCGCCACTTACCGGATATCAGCTGAGCTTGTGTCGTCCGTACAGCTGCCGTTGACAACCGTGAGACATTGGCGTCAAGACACCCGTGGACACACCCCTCCGACTATCAGGTACTAATAAACTCAGTAAAACACTAGCAACACAATAGAAAGATAAGGGATTTCCCAGAATGATCCTAGTAAATGTGTTTAAAAACATTGGAATACGTCCTCCGACTATCAGGTACTATTAAACTTACTAAAACACTAGCAACACAATAGAAAGATAAGGGATTTCCCAGAATTATCCTAGTAAATGTGTTTAAAAACATGGGAATATGTCCTCCGACTATCAGGTACTATTAAACTCAGTAAAACACTAGCAACACAATAGAAAGATAAGGGTTTTCCCAGAATTATCCTAGTAAATGTGTTTAAAAACATGGGAATATGTCCTCCGACTATCAGGTACTATTAAACTTACTAAAACACTAGCAACACAATAGAAAGATAAGGTATTTCCCAAAATTATCCTAGTAAATGTGTTTAAAAACATCGGAATACGTCCCGATGCTATCGCGTTTTTTTTTAACTCGTTTTTTTTTTCTTTTTTTTCTAGTCCGTCGCTATCAATATCCTCAAACAGGAATCTTTCATCCTCACTCAAATTAATGGAGAAATGGTCATCTTCTCGGTCCGAATAGCTGTTTTTGATGGAGGCTCCCATTAAAATCAATGTGAATATGTGAGGAGCCATCAACATGTGACGTCATCGTCTGCGACTTCCAGTAAAGGCGAGGCTTTTTCAGGAAGTACCAAAAGTGGCGAACTTTATCGTCGATGTTCTCTACTAAATCCTTTCAGCAAAAATATGGCGATATCGCGAAATGATCAAGTATGACACATAGAATGGACTTGCTATCCCCGTTTAAATAAGGAAATCTCATTTCAGTAGGCCTTTAAAGGGGAACATTATCACAATTTCTGAAAGGTTAAAACCAATAAAAATCAGTTCCCAGTCACTTATTTTATTTTTCGAAGTTTTTCTCACAATTTTTCCCATCACGCAATATTCCGAGAAACGGCTTCAAAGTGCCTGATTTTCATGATCGGTATATCCACCCGTCCGTTATTATGTGACGTCCGTTATTATGTGTTCTTGGGGTGCAACTCAGTATTCTTCTTCCTCCAAACACCACGAGTTGAGTTTATACCAAAATGGATACATGGATGATACAGCAGAGGATTGGGAGAATGTCATGTAGTCAGATGAAACCAAAATAGAACTTTTTGGTATAAACTCAACTCGTCGTGTTTGAAAGAAGAAGAATACTGTTCTGTCTCCTGTAGTGTTTGTCTGCTCTTGATTGGGATTGTGCTAAAAATCTTAAATTCCCCATGGGGATTATTAAAGTATTTTTGATTCTGATTCTGTATAAGTACAGGGTGTACCCCGCCTTCTGCCCGATTGTAGCTGAGATAGGCGCCAGCGCCCCCCGCGACCCCGAAAGGGAATAAGCGGTAGAAAATGGATGGATGGATGGATAATCTAAGTGGACATAATGTATCTTCCTCCCTGTTAGTGTGTACTGATGTTAAAAACAAAATACACTTCATTGCACATGTTGATGTCAAGGAATGTTCTCATTCATCCAGGTCATTTTTATCTCAGGTCATTCATTCGATCGCAACTGGAGTGTTTAATTTGTTTTAGAAGACGTTTCGCCTCTCATCCGAGTAGGCTTCATCAGTTCATGCTCATAGACTTAGGTTGGTCAGATAAAGTCTTACACTTAGATTGGTCAAATCTAGTCTAGCGCTTGGTGCCAAAACTTCAAATATTTATACTCAAAAACCAGGAGGGTCATACTTGCCAACCCTTACGGATTTTCCGGGAGACTCCCGAAATTCAGCGCCTCTCGAGGCGAGGGGCATGGTTTGGGACGGGGCGTGGTTGGAGGCATGGTTAAGAGAAGAGGAGTATATTTACAGCTATTCATCTATCCATTTTTCTACCGCTTATTCCCTTTGGGGTTGCGGGGGGCGCTGGTGCCTATCTCAGCTACAATCGGGCAAAAGGCGATGTACACCCTTGACAAATCGCCACCTCATCGCAGTATGTGTAGAAATCTTTATTTATAAGTGAATCACTTGTTTATTTTTCAACAAGTTTTTAGTTATTTTTGTATCTTTTTTTTTAAATAGTTCAAGTAAGACCACTACAAATGAGCACGATTTTGCACTGTTATTCAATTTAATAAATCAGAAACTGATGACATAGTGCTGTATTTTACTTCTTTATCTTCTTTTTTTTCAACCAAAAATGCTTTGCTCTGATTAAAGGGTATTTGAATTAAAAAAATGTTCACAGGGGGTACATCTCTGAAAAAAGGTTGAGAACCACTGCTCTAAAAGCCGTAGATGTTATTGTCACATATGCATGCACATTAGATGGCAGTATTGTCCTGTTTAAGAGTGTCACAGCATTGCTGTTTACGGCAGACAAATTGCTTTACGGTAGACGAAAACGTAACTGCTGTTGTTGTGTGTTGTTGCCGCGCTGGGAGGACGTTAATGAGACTGCCTAACAATAAACCCACTTAAGAAACCAAGAACTCACCCTCGATCATTCTACAGTTATAACTTCATTGCGCAGGCACTCTGTTTATAGTGTCGGAAATCGGATGTGAAAACAGGCTGTCGACACCTCACTCTGGTCCGCATGGACCTGGAAGGGGGGTGGCCTCCAGCTCCGCCTGAATTTCGGGAGATTTTCGGGAGGTAGTTTGTCCCAGGAGGTTTTCGGGAGAGGCGCTGAATTTTGGGGAGTCTCCCGGAAAATCCGGGAGGGTTGGCAAGTATGATTTTGAGAGGTGAAGTCGGACTAAGTAGGACATCACTGAAGGCCTAGGTAAGAAACGCACGGGCCGCCACTGAAAAAAAAAATAAATCAATTCAAATCTAGGTGGAACAATATTTAACAGGTCCTTGTATGAAAAAATGCCAATTATATTCATCCATCCATCCATCTTTCTCCGCTTATCCGGTATCGGGTCGCGATCTCTACTAAGGGAGAGCCCCGCTACCCGGCGCAGGAAACTCATTTTGGCCTCTTGTACCCGTGATCTTGTCCTTTCGGTCATAACCTAAAGCTCATGACCATAGGTGAGGATGGGAACGTAGATCGACCGATAAATTGAGAACTTTGCCTTCCGGCTCAGCTCCTTCTTTACCACAACAGATCGATACAGCGTCCGAATTGTACCTGTGATCTTGTCCTTTCAGTCATAACCCAAAGCTCATGACCATAGTTGAGGATGGGAACGTAGCTCGACCGGTAAATTAAGAGCTTTGCCTTCCGGCTCAGCTCCTTCTTTACCACAACAGATCGATACAGCGTCCGAATTGTACCCGTGATCTTGTCCTTTCAGTCATAACCCAAAGCTCATGACCATCGGTGAGGATGGGAACGTATATCGACCGGTAAACTGGGAGCTTTGCCTTCCGGCTCAGCTCCTTCTTTATCACAACAGATCGATACAGCGTCCGAATTGTAACCGTGATCTTGTCCTTTCAGTCATAACCCAAAGCTCATGACCATCGGTGAGGATGGGAACGTTGATCGACCGATAAATTGAGAGCTTTGCCTTCCGGCTCAGCTCGTTCTTTACCACAACAGATCGATACAGCGTCCGAATTGTACCCGTGATCTTGTCCTTTCAGTCATAACCCAAAGCTCATGACCATAGGTGAGGATGGGAACGTAGATCGACCGATAAATTGAGAGCTTTGCCTTCCGGCTCAGCTCCTTCTTTACCACAACGGATCGATACAGCGCCTGAATTACTGAAGTCGCCGCACCGATCCGCCTGTCGATCTCACGATCAACTCTTCCCTCACTTGTGAACAAGACTCCGAGGTACTTGAACTCCTCCACTCGGGGCAGGGTCTCCTATCCAACTCGGAGATGGCACTCCACACTTTTCCGGGCAAGAACCATGGACTCGGACTTGGAGGTGCTGATTCTCATCCCAGTCGCTTCACACTCTGCTGTATTCAGACAATTTTAAATCCTATATCTAATTATTTATTTTTTTTGTCCTGTCCAGCTTCTTAGGCAAATCATATAGTTGATGTAGATGCCCATATCGACTGTGCAAATTTACTTTACAAATGAGAAGTGTAGGATACTTCTCTTGTTGCGTTATTAGCATTTTGACTTTATTACATACTTGCTAACCCTTCCGGATTTTCCGGGAGACTCCCGAAATTCAGCGCCTCTCCCGAAAACCTCGCGGGACAAATTTTTTCCCGAAAATCTTCCGAAATTCAGGCGGAGCTGGAGACCACACCCCCTCGAGCTCCATGCGGACCTGACTCAGCAATGTTGTGACCCTCTTAAACAGGACAATACTGCCATCTACTGTACATAGAATAGAATAGAATGTGCTTTATTGATCCCTGGAGGAAATTCAGCACCACGGTTCGCTCACAATAAACAATGATAATAATAAATAATATAATATAATATATCATATATATATAATATATGAATAATATAAATATATTCTACATATATTCTACATTTAAGTGCAGTCAAGGAACATGCATTAGGGAGTTTGTTCTGAAGCCGACAGTAAAGAGATGTAACTTCATCACGTCGCCTGGTTATTGACTCCAACCCAATATATTACACCATCGACGAGCAAAATGAAGAAATACGCTTGCAAGTTCCAAAACGAATGGAAACAAGAATTTCAGTTCATCTAGGAGAGTTCGAAGTGGAAGGGGTATGTTGCCTGTAAATTTTGTAGAACAGACTTCTCCATTGAACACGGTAGCCGAACAAATATACTCAGCCATGAACGGTCAGCGAAGCACAAAGCGTCCGCAGCGCAGCATCGTTCACAACCCAGTATTATGGGCCACCTCGCAAAATGGACACCCGATAGTGTAACTTATGCTGAGACAAAAATGGCTATGCTCTGTCTTCCTTTTTTTCTCTTTCTATCCCCTCCTGCTCCGGCCCGGTTACACCAAATGATAATATAAATACATTTAATAAAGTCTAATTCAAATAAGGCAACAAGAGAAGTATCCTACACTTCTCTTTTGTAAAGTATATCTGAACAGCCGATATGGGCATCTACATCAACTATATGATTTGCCTGAGAAGCTGGACAGGACAAAAAAAAAAGGATGGCTATGCTGATAGCTGGAAGCAACATCCCGTTCTCATTTGCGGATGTCTACAACAAATCCGTGATATATTTTCCCGGATTCGGAAATCGCTTGCCAATACGCAAATGGCAGAACAAAGGTTACTCAAATAGTGAAAGGTAAGTGTTGTTGGGTTTTTTTTTTAGTAACCAGCAAGCACAGTACAGTTAGTAGAACAACTGTGTTTTTATTACTGTGTATTTGACAGGTGCCGTCGGAAATTCAACTGTTTATTCTATTTATATATATAATAAAATAAATATATATAGCTAGAATTCACTGAAAGTCAAGTATTTTGTACATATATATACATATATATATATTTATATACAGTATATATATAAAATATATATGAAATACTTGGGTTCCCTCCGGGTACTCCGGCTTCCTCCCTCTTCCAAAGACATGCACCTGGGGATAGGTTGATTGGCAACATTAAATGGTCCCTAGTGTGTGAATGTGAGTGTGAATGTTGTCTGTCTATCTGTGTTGGCCCTGCGATGAGGTGGCGACTTGTCCAGGGTGTACCCCGCCTTCCGCCCGATTGTAGCTGACATAGGCGCAAGCGCCCCCCTTGACCCCGAAAGGGAATAAGCGCTAGAAAATGGATGGATGGATAATAAAATAAATATATATAGCTAGAATTCACTGAAAGTCAAGTATTTTGTACAAATATGTATATATATATATATTTATATACAGTATATATATATATAAAATATATATGAAATACTTGGGTTCCCTCCGGGTACTCCGGCTTCCTCCCACTTCCAAAGACATGCACCTGGGGATAGGTTGATTGGCAACACTAAATGGTCCTTAGTGTGTGAATGTGAGTGTGAATGTTGTCTGTCTTTCTGTGTTGTCCCTGTGATGAGGTGGCGACTTTTCCAGGGTGTACCTGAGATAGGCTCCAGTACCCCCCGCAACCCCGAACGGGACAAGTGGTGGACAATAGATGGACTACCCACAATGCTTAGTGAGCAGGTTGTGTTATGTGTGACCATATATATGTGTTACCCTTCATTTTTTTTGTACCATGACTAGGGAAGGTTGTTTAGCTTATATCATAAGTAAATGCTGTGGTATGAATTTAAAGTACTTTCAAGGGTTAGTTACCCGATTCACTCCAGGGTGTACCCCGCCTTCCGCCCGACTGTAGCTTAGATAGGCGCCAGCGCCCCCCGCAACCCCGAAAGGGAATAAGCGGTAGGAAATGGATGGATGGATGGATGAAATACTTGAGTTGGTGAATTATACTCCTCCCCTCTTAACCACGCCCCCCACCCCAACCACGCCCCTAACCACGCCTCGCATTTGCAGTCTCAGAGTCAACCACCAAGTGTTCATGTATGCTCTTAAAATTGCATCTTATTTAACAGCAACATGTGATTGCATGGTAAAACTCCCCCAAAATACTGCTACTACACAAAGAAAGTCATAAGGGACGGCGTGGCGCAGTGGGAGAGTGGCCGTGCGCAACCCGAGGGTCCCTGGTTCAAATCCCACCTAGTACCAACCTCGTCACGTCCGTTGTGTCCTGAGCAAGACACTTCACCCTTGCTCCTGATGGGTGCTGGTTGGCGCCTTGCATGGCAGCTCCCTCCATCAGTGTGTGAATGTGTGTGTGAATGGCTAAATGTGGAAGTAGTGTCAAAGCGCTTTGAGTACCTTATAGGTAGAAAAGCGCTATACAAGTACAACCCATTTATCATTTATATAAATACGACTCAAATGTACCTTTTTACTCCTGTAGAATTAGGACTTTATTTATAAGAGAGAAGTGAGAACTCACTTTGTTTATATTAAAACGGACCACAACCTATGATCATTTTATTCTCACTTTAATTAAGTCACAGAACTGCTGTGACCACATTACAAAGTCAAATGGCATCCGACAAGTTTATATTGGTCAGTTATTGTCAAGCCGAATTATTATTTTACCTGCCGTCTGTTTACTCCGGGGACCTTTACAGAGCGAGAGAGCAAAGACAAAGAAAGCTCGGAGTTGATAACCAATCAAGGTCTCCTTCTGGTGTTCACTTCCTCGATGACCCTGGGGACGGCTCTTAACAACCAAAACAAGGTGTTACACAAGCTGTTGTCATTAGGATGACTCGAGCGGTGTCTCGAAAAAAGATGCAAGTGCTTTGCATGTGAGAATATCGAGGCTAATCCGAAGGCTAAATTGAATTTAGCCTCAGTCTTTCAGAAGGTAAACTATTTTTCAGATGCATTGACGCTTTGCAATGATGGAGAATTTGGAGCAGGGCGCTCTGGGAGCTGCTTCTATTGATCTTCTGCATTGTTTATGGACTCTGTGTTTTCTGTTCTGATCATTTGTTACACAGAGATAACACGTGTTCTACTGGAACATAAAGGGTTGAAGTTGTTGGTGCAAATGTTTTGGCTTTGGAATCATGTCAAGATGGTTTAATTTAGGGGTGTCCAAACTACGGCTCGTGGGCCAAGCGTCTTCAGTTTTGCCCACTACATGTCATGATGGAGTGCGTTCAAAACTTTGTTATTAGGACATGTACCTCCAGACTGGTTGAAGAAAGATAAACACTTAATGAATATCCCACTGGTAGCTTGTAAAAAGACCATTACTAGGAAATAGATATTCCAAAGCGAGCCCGACTTTGAAGCAATGGATGGAAATCCCAATGGAGAAGATAACTGCCTTTATTAATTACAGTCTAAATGGGAGAAAATTACTATTTACTTCACACTGGGAAAACTGGGTCAAATATGTCATTCCCCATAAGCCTGACTTTAATTTTTCGAATTAGTGATTGTACTGCTTAAAAAAAAAAAAATGTCCCTTTATATGTGTGTATATATATATATTATATATATATATATGGAACTCAGTATTCTTCTTCCTCCAAACACGACAAGTTGAGTTTATACCAAAAAGTTCTATTTTGGTTTCATCTGACCACATGACATTCTCCCAATCCTCTGCTGTATCATCCATGTATCCATTTTGGTATAAACTCAACTCGTCGTGTTTGGAGGAAGAAGAATACTGAGTTACATCCCAAGAACACCATACCTACTGTGAAGCATGGGGGTGGAAACATCATGCTTTGGGGCTGTTTTTCTGCTAAGGGGACAGGACGATTGATCCGTGTTAAGGACAGAATGAATGGGGCCATGTATCGTGAGATTTAGAGCAAAAACCTCCTTCCATCAGTGAGAGCTTTGAATGGTTGACCAAATACTTATTTTTGACCATAATTTACAAAATAAATTCTTTAAAATTCCTACAATGTGAATTCCTGGATTTTTTTTTTCACATTCTGTTTCTCACAGTTGAAGTGTACCTATGATGAAAATTAGAGACCTCTGTCATCATTTTAAGTGGGAGAACTATATATATATATATATATATATATATATATATATATATATATCCATCCATCCATTTTCTACCGCTTATTCCCTTTCGGGGTCGCGGGGGGTGCTGGCGCCTATCTCAGCGACAATCGGGCGGAAGGCGGAGTACATATATATATATACATACATATATATATACATACATATATATGTATATATATATATATACACATATATACATATATATATATATATATATATATATATATATGAATTTTTTATTTTTTATTTTTTTAAACTTTCAGAAAGACAATTTTAGAGAAAAAATACAACCTTAAAAATGATTTTAGGATTTTTAAAGACATATACATTTTTACCTTTTAAATTCCTTCTTTCCTGACAATTTAAATCAATGTTCAAGTATTTTTTTTATTGTAAAGAATAATAAATACATTTTAATTTAATTCTTCATTTTAGCTTCTGGCACTGCGATGAGGTGGCGACTTGTCCAGGGTGTACCCCGCCTTCCGCCCGGTTGTAGCTGAGATAGGCGCCAGCGCCCCCCGCGACCCCAAAAGGGAATAAGCGGTAGAAAATGGATGGATGGATGGATTTTAGCTTCTGTTTTTTTGACGAAGAATTTTTGTGAAATATTTCTTTAAACCTATTATGATTAAAATTCAAAAAAAATATTTGGGCAAATCTGGAAAATCTGTAGAATCAAATTTAAATATTATTTCAAAGTCTTTTGAATTTTTCCAAAAAAATTTTGTTCTGGAAAATCTAGAAGAAATAATGATTTGTTTTTGTTAGAAATATAGCTTGGTCCAATTTGTTATATATTCTAACAAAATGCAGATTGGATTTTAACCTATTTAAAACATGTCATCAAAAATATATATTTATTGTGATAAATCATTAAGATGATCAGTGTTTCCACAAAGATAAATATCATTCATTATTAATAATAACATAGAGTTAAAGGTTAATTGAGCAAATTGGCTATGTCTGGCCATTTATTTAAGTGTGTATCAAACTGGTAGCCCTTCGCATTAATCAGTACCCAAGAAGTAGCTCTTGGTTTCAAAAAGGCTGGTGACCCCTGCATTAGTGTATGTAGTCATAAATGGAAAAGCTTTCTATGATATTTTTTAAAAATATCGTCATGTGAAAACACAGTTCGTGGCTCCTCAAGGACTGAATCGCGGTGCTTGTTTAGTTTGGTTCCGCCCTAACTTCACCTCATGTGACCTGACTTTCACGCGTAGTCAGCATTGCAGCATATTTGTACAAATATGTGGCTGCTCAAGGACATTTTCTTGGAGAGACAGCTGTTGAAATGCTTCGTGGCGTCTCAAACACTGGCAAGGCTTTGTGTTGACGTGTAAAGATTGCTCCGTACCGCGATAGGTCTATATTCATTTTCAGGGACGGGTGCGGAACAAAGAGGCAGAAGTATGACTCTGCCTTACTGTGCAATGCTTGTCTGGTTTAAAACACACCGTGCCTGTCAAGTACTTCGAACCGGCGCCAACTTTTAGACCGATTATTCACCTGATTGCTCCTGACTGAGCAGGCTGACGTCTTGCAAGGCGATGGAAAAGGTCGCCGCAGAAGTAAGCTAAATAGAAAGCCAATAACTCATGAATCAAATTATATTAGTTTTTCTGATTGATTGATTCAAACTTTTATTAGTGGATTGCACAGTTCAGTACATATTCCGTACCACTAAATGGTAACACCCCAATAAGTTTTTAAGTCGGGGTCCATGTTAAAGGCCTACTGAAACCCACTACTACCGACCACGCAGTCTGATAGTTTATATATCAATGATGAAATATTAACATTGCAACACATGCCAATACGGCCTTTTTAGTTTACTAAATTGCAATTTTAAATTTCCCGCGAGTTTCTTGTTGAAAACGTCGCGGACTGTTAGGAAATATTAGCGCTGCGCACACACACACAGCTAAAAGTCGTCTGCTTTAACCGCATAATTACACAGTATTCTGGACATCTGTGTTGCTGAATCTTTTGCAATTTGTTCAATTAATATTGGAGAAGTCACGGTAGAAAGATGGAGTTGGGAAGCTTTTAGCCTTTAGCCACACAAACACACGGTGATTCCTTGTTTAAAATTCCCCGGAGGTGAAGCTTTACTATGGATCAGAGCGGTCAAGCGAACATGGATCCCGACCAAATGTCAACCAGCAGTTTTCGGTCAGAAAATTGTGGTAAAAAGTCGCCACTTACCGGAGATCAGCTGAGCTTGAGCCGTCCGTACAGCTGCCGTCGACTTCCATCAACACACCCGACTATCAGGTACTATTAAACTCACTAAAACACTAGCAACACAATAGAAAGATAAGGGATTTCAAAGAATTATCCTAGTAAATGTCTAAAAACATCTGAATCTGTCCCAATGCAATCGCGTTTTTTTTTTTAACTTGATTTTTTTTTTTTTTCTAGTCCGTAGACTAAAACACATTTTTCATCCTCGCTCAAATTAATGGGGAAATTGTCGTATTCTCGGTCCGAATAGCTGTTCTTGTTGGAGGCTCCCATTAAAAACAATGTGAGGATGTGAGGAGCCATCAACGGGTAACGTCATCGTCTGCACTAGAAAATGTGTCTAGTAACATCTGAATCGCTCACACTGCCGTCGCCTGGAGCCGTGGCCTTTTCTTTTTTTTTTCTTTAGTGCTTCACTCTAACTTTCCTCATCCACGAATCTTTCATCCCTCGGTCAAATTAATGGGGAACTCGTTGCTTTCTCGGTCCGAATTGCACTCGCTGCTGGTGGCTATGATTATAAACAATGTGAGGATGTGAGGAGCCCTACAACCTGTGACGTCACGCGCAAATCGTCTGCTACTTCCAGCACAGGCAAGGCTTTTTTTATTAGCGACCAAAAGTTGCAAACTTTATCGTCGATGTTCTCTACTAAATCCTTTCAGCAAAAATATGGCAATATCGCGAAATGATCAAGTATGACACATAGAATGGACCTGCTATCCCCGTTTAAATAAGAAAATCTCATTTCAGTAGGCCTTTAATCAATTCATTGTGGACCTGATGAAACCAGTTCAAAGCAAATGCTTGTTATTCCATTGGCTATATGGCAATTACCTGATGTATGAGGTTAAATGCACTCCATAAGTACATATTCTTTATGCTTTGCGGTATAATTTTAAGTTCTGTCTCTAAGTGTCAGAATTGATTAGCAAAAGATTGGCTGTCTTGCACTGAGCAAACTGGAACTTTTGTCAGCCCTGTCAAAGTACAACAGACAACTTTCCGACATATCTGGTTGTAATTTTCATAAATTAAATTTGTGCTGGTTGCATATTGATTTTTGGGTAAGTGCGTCATTTTTCCAATCCACATTTAAATAACACAAAGTCCCTGAAGTTATGATTTCTTCCATGAACATGAATTCAACTGTCAATCAATTGTTCCCTAAAGGGTGTGTGTGTGTGTGTGTGTGTGTGTGTGTGTGTGTGTGTGTGTGTGTGCGCGTGTGTACTTGTATTTCTACCCTTCTTGAGACATCAACGAGGAACAAGAAAAAAATCATGGTCCCAATAGAGAAAAGACCATTGCATCTAACAGAGAGCCGATTACTAGAGTCCGTGAACATTGCTCCAAAGTCAAGATTCTTTGTCGATTTAATGTGCATACAAAAGTAAACATTGACAGGTGCAAAAGCAGTAATATATAATAAAACAAGACGGCAGCGAAAGAAGGACTTTCCTTTTCATCTCCGAAAAAACTCGCCAGGTGATTTTACGACTTCCGGTGCTGACGTAAGACAACCCACGCAGGGGCGCCACTAGTGATTTTGGGCCCCATGAAAAGAATCTTTACAGGGCCCCCAACATATAATTTCATCATCATTAGGGGCCTCTCTGGGCCCCCCTCCATCATGGGCCCCTAGAATCCGTCTCCTTTACCCTCCCTTTTCGGCGCCCCTGAACCCACGTGCCATATGTGACCATAGGATGAACAAATACACGACGGTACTAAGACTATAGTGGCCATCAACAGTTAGCTTCTACAACGCTCTGCCCAAAGTGCGGCACAGGGGCCATCTGTGGTCCGTGACCGGTTTGTCATCGGCCTTAAGCACATTACGAAAAACAAAAAAATAACGATCTCATTTGCACACCTGGTGGTGAAATCTATCAAAATTAGGGTGGTCCCAAAAAGGAGGGATTTTTCAAATTGATTATAAAAGTGCTCCTCCTCTGGTCAACATATGAAATAACAAGTGTGTGTAAGAAATTGAAATGCGCCTCCTTTGGCCAAAAAATATATTTAAAAAAAATGTTTTATATATATATATATATATATATATATATATATATATATATATATATATATATATATATATATATATATATATATATATATATATTGAGACATACTGTAATAACTTGAAGTAAATAATGAAAATTAAAAAACAATTACAAACAAAAACAAAAAAACAAAAAAAACAAAAATACCAGAAGCTTACCTTTTCTATATTTGCAAAGTTTGTATATATTATTAATGTTGTAAGCTTTATGTTTATATTTTCAGTCTTTCAAACCTAAATTAAGGAAGAAGTGTGAATTAATAAAACTGAGGAAGGGAAATCATTCAAAAGAGGAAACATCAATCCACGACAAAACTTCTGGAGTTTGTGTTTCTTCATGCTGTTAACTATCTGTCCAACTGCACACACAGGAAATGAGTAGGAAGGGCACAATAATATTTTCTTTTTGACAGTGCAATGTCAAAGACGATGTGTTTACTTTGTAACTAAAGGCCTACTGGAATGAGATTTTCTTATTTAAACGGGGATGGCAGGTCCATTCTATGTGTCATACTTGATCATTTTGCGATATTGCCATATTTTTGCTGAAAGGATTTAGTAGAGAACATCCACAAAAGGGTCGGATATTACCTGAACTGAATAAAGTCAAAGTTAAAGTACCAGTGATAGTCACACACACTACTAGGTGTGGTGAAATTACCCTCTGCATTCGACCCATCCTTTAGTTCCACCCCCTGGGGGGAAGAGGGGAGCAGTGAGCAGCACCGGTGGCCGCGCTCGGGAATCATTTTGGTGATATGTCTGGGGGGATGAGGGGAGCAGTGAGCAGCAGCGGTGGCCGCGCTCGGGAATCATTTTGGTGATTTGTCTGGGGGGATTTCAGTTGATTTCAAATGATCTGGATACTGGTTCTAGTGGGCACAGTACTTCTTTTTGAATTGTTTTTACTAAAACATAGTATTTTTTAGTTTTTATGTTTATGTTGTACATTTTACTTTTAACTATAGCTTTGTAATTGTAAATTTTACCTCGTTTCACTTAGTCTATTTTTTCTATTTATATTTAATTTTTTTCTTCTGTATTGTTTATATTATATTGTACTGTTTTAAGCTGTTGGTTGTTCTTGTTTTGTTTCATCTTGTCTTTTTAAGTGCCACCAAAATGTTGTTGTAGGAATACAATGACAAATACATTTTTTGAATCCTGTTTTTTTGTTGTCGTTACACAGTATGTATTTATGAAACCTGTTGTTTTTTACCCTCTTGGTTTTGATTAATTGATTGATTGATTAATTGATTGATTGATTGATTGATTGATACTTTTATTAGTAGATTGCACAGTACAGTACATATTCCGTACAATTGACCACTAAATGGTAACACCCGAATAAGATTTTTAACTTGTTTAAGTCGGGGTCCACCTTAATCAATTTATGGTATAGGCAGGTCACTCTTGCAAAAGAGATTTTCATCTCAATGAGGTTTTTTTTTTACTAGGTTAAATAAAGTAAAATTAAAAATGAACGTAAGAATTTCAAGATAGGACGTCTTCAATCTTCCTTGACCTCAGTCACTGCATTGTCGTGTTTCTTGGAAGTGCTTTTACTGTCAGGCTTGCCACTGACAGTTTGTTTGTGTTTTAGTTTTTCTTCTGTGTGTGTTTAGTATTTCCTCTTTTTAGTTCCTGTCAGCGCTCTTATTTTGTCTGTTTCCTGTTTTTTTCCCCTCAGCAGCGGCTGATTAGCATCTGGCCACACCGCTCCTATTTTGTCTGCTTTATTCCTCCAGTCAGTGATGGATTATTGTCGCTCTTCTCGTTGCTACCTGATTATATCGTATCAATGCAGCGTTGCGGTATGCTGTATTTGATAGTGGTTTGTAGCCTATTGTCTTTTGTTCCCTGCTTCCAAGTTTGTTTTTATATTATAAGTACGACTTCTGTTTTTCTGCTAGCTTCCACGCTAGGCCTTTTTGTTTGTTATCCGCCCACGTGCGCGCTTTGTGTTTGTACCCTTTGTTTGTTTTTTGTTTTAGTGTTTTTTAAATTAAATCATGTTTTCTCACTCCATGCCTGCCTCCTTCTCTGCATCTTGGGGTTGGTCTACAACAAACTCTGACATCTACAGAGGACCTTCTGATAAAACCCTCATGTCACGAACACTAAACAACTTGTAGAAGTGGTGACATGTCCTCCACATGTCACCATGTTACATCTGGTCTTCATTTTCACCCTCTGAATGGATCGCTGTAACATCACACACAAAAGCCTTCGCCTTATTCCCCGGAAAAAAAAAAATGTCTTTGCGTTTCTCACCAGTTGCTCCAACTTTGCCAGAGTGTTCAACACGAGGAGGTACTGAGATGCAAATACCATTCGCTAAACAGCTCTAAAATTGTGTGTAGTATTAGTGGGCGTGTATTGCGTTCGGTATACAATTGGTAACTGCAGCAGACTACCTCATTTAAATACGTTTTTTGCGTGCACTATGGGGCATCACCATGGAGACACTCATTTACTGCTCATTCGTGTTATCATTGATTGATTGATTGAAACTTGTATTAGTAAATTGCACAGTACAGTACATATTCCGTACAACTGACCACTAAATTGTAACACCCGAATAAGTTTTTCAACTTGTTTAAGTCGGAGTCCAAGTGAATCAAATCATGGTAATCCTACTTGTTGCGTTTTGCTGTTTTGAAACATGCAGCATAGAAAAAACACTTTTTAAGGACGTCATAGAAGGTTTTTTTGTTTTTTTTTAACCGCACTGAAGGCTCTCTCATTGAAGACGCTGGCACTAAGATGCACTGGAATGTTCCAGAGGCAAGAAAATGTATATTGCAAAAAGTTTTTTTCATATACGTAACAAAAAATCAACGTCATTGTCAAAATGCCAGGAGACGCGAAAATGCATTTTCTTTTTTAAACACCCACTATGAGTGAAACCATTATGAAATAATATTGCTGAATGGACAATATGTGTAATATTTAATTTTTTTGACAGTCCATGCGTAGAACTATCGCCTCTTTCCATTTCTGCACAACCGCCAGTTTGAACATCCTTTCGAGGTGTACCAGCTATAGATGCAGAACAGTTTTTGTCTTGATAAATCACATTGCAGGTGCTAAATTTTTATGTTGTTTTTTTTTTTTCTTCTCCCAATTCCCTGGGTGTCCTGATGATCAGCCTATTTCTGCATATTCATAAAGATAGACACGCTAAATGGATTGCACCTTTTAGTTCTTTTAGTCCAAAATTGTGTACACTATTGAATTAGGGTCTTATGTGTTATGATCCGCTGCCCGGATCATATTGTGATTTAGGTTTTTGAGTCTTTTTATGTTCTCTGTTTGTATTGAACTCTTTCTGTTCCTGGTTAGTCTGTCACCATAGTTACGCATTAGTTTCACCTGCCCCT
>NC_084635.1:10900989-10918335 GCF_033978795.1 Nerophis ophidion
CAGAGTCCCCAGGAAGCCCCACGACCGGCAGAACGCCACCCAGACGGACTGGAGGCACTGGCGGGTTAGGTTTGGGGTTAGGATTAGGGTTGGGGTAAGGGTGTGCTCGGTCCGTCTGCAGCCCGCCCGGGCGACGCCCACACCAGTCGCAGAACCCCCCGAGAACCCCGAAGGCGTACAACGCCAAACTCCTGGGTGTGCAATGTGGTGGCAAACACGGCCAAATGGTTTTGGCTGTCCAACGACGCGTTTCGGTCCCTCAGACCTCATCAGGTTGGCTGTTCTCTAACACACGGCTTGTCCTGTCTTCACAGCTGGATGTCCCCTCATCGACAGCTGGAGAGCGACTGAGCCGGTGGAGTAGGAGGAGGACTTATTTATGAGAGCTCTACAGGGGGTGGAGCTTCGGTTCCCCTGCAGTGTCACAACGGACCCCTCAGCCCAACCACGCAAGGCAATGTAAATATGGTTGTTCTTTTGTGCCTCAACTCCTGTACATGTGTTTGAGCTCCCCACCACACTGACATGGTGCCCCTCGCACTCACGTCCCTCGCAAACAGAGTCCCCAGGAAGCCCCACGACCGGCAGAACGCCACCCAGACGGACTGGAGGCACTGGCGGGTTAGGTTTGGGGTTAGGATTAGGGTTGGGGTAAGGGTGTGCTCGGTCCGTCTGCAGCCCGCCCGGGCGACGCCCACACCAGTCGCAGAACCCCCCGAGAACCCCGAAGGCGTACAACGCCAAACTCCTGGGTGTGCAATGTGGTGGCAAACACGGCCAAATGGTTTTGGCTGTCCAACGACGCGTTTCGGTCCCTCAGACCTCATCAGGTTGGCTGTTCTCTAACACACGGCTTGTCCTGTCTTCACAGCTGGATGTCCCCTCATCGACAGCTGGAGAGCGACTGAGCCGGTGGAGTAGGAGGAGGACTTATTTATGAGAGCTCTACAGGGGGTGGAGCTTCGGTTCCCCTGCAGTGTCACAACGGACCCCTCAGCCCAACCACGCAAGGCAATGTAAATATGGTTGTTCTTTTGTGCCTCAACTCCTGTACATGTGTTTGAGCTCCCCACCACACTGACATGGTGCCCCTCGCACTCACGTCCCTCGCAAACAGAGTCCCCAGGAAGCCCCACGACCGGCAGAACGCCACCCAGACGGACTGGAGGCACTGGCGGGTTAGGTTTGGGGTTAGGATTAGGGTTGGGGTAAGGGTGTGCTCGGTCCGTCTGCAGCCCGCCCGGGCGACGCCCACACCAGTCGCAGAACCCCCCGAGAACCCCGAAGGCGTACAACGCCAAACTCCTGGGTGTGCAATGTGGTGGCAAACACGGCCAAATGGTTTTGGCTGTCCAACGACGCGTTTCGGTCCCTCAGACCTCATCAGGTTGGCTGTTCTCTAACACACGGCTTGTCCTGTCTTCACAGCTGGATGTCCCCTCATCGACAGCTGGAGAGCGACTGAGCCGGTGGAGTAGGAGGAGGACTTATTTATGAGAGCTCTACAGGGGGTGGAGCTTCGGTTCCCCTGCAGTGTCACAACGGACCCCTCAGCCCAACCACGCAAGGCAATGTAAATATGGTTGTTCTTTTGTGCCTCAACTCCTGTACATGTGTTTGAGCTCCCCACCACACTGACATGGTGCCCCTCGCACTCACGTCCCTCGCAAACAGAGTCCCCAGGAAGCCCCACGACCGGCAGAACGCCACCCAGACGGACTGGAGGCACTGGCGGGTTAGGTTTGGGGTTAGGATTAGGGTTGGGGTAAGGGTGTGCTCGGTCCGTCTGCAGCCCGCCCGGGCGACGCCCACACCAGTCGCAGAACCCCCCGAGAACCCCGAAGGCGTACAACGCCAAACTCCTGGGTGTGCAATGTGGTGGCAAACACGGCCAAATGGTTTTGGCTGTCCAACGACGCGTTTCGGTCCCTCAGACCTCATCAGGTTGGCTGTTCTCTAACACACGGCTTGTCCTGTCTTCACAGCTGGATGTCCCCTCATCGACAGCTGGAGAGCGACTGAGCCGGTGGAGTAGGAGGAGGACTTATTTATGAGAGCTCTACAGGGGGTGGAGCTTCGGTTCCCCTGCAGTGTCACAACGGACCCCTCAGCCCAACCACGCAAGGCAATGTAAATATGGTTGTTCTTTTGTGCCTCAACTCCTGTACATGTGTTTGAGCTCCCCACCACACTGACATGGTGCCCCTCGCACTCACGTCCCTCGCAAACAGAGTCCCCAGGAAGCCCCACGACCGGCAGAACGCCACCCAGACGGACTGGAGGCACTGGCGGGTTAGGTTTGGGGTTAGGATTAGGGTTGGGGTAAGGGTGTGCTCGGTCCGTCTGCAGCCCGCCCGGGCGACGCCCACACCAGTCGCAGAACCCCCCGAGAACCCCGAAGGCGTACAACGCCAAACTCCTGGGTGTGCAATGTGGTGGCAAACACGGCCAAATGGTTTTGGCTGTCCAACGACGCGTTTCGGTCCCTCAGACCTCATCAGGTTGGCTGTTCTCTAACACACGGCTTGTCCTGTCTTCACAGCTGGATGTCCCCTCATCGACAGCTGGAGAGCGACTGAGCCGGTGGAGTAGGAGGAGGACTTATTTATGAGAGCTCTACAGGGGGTGGAGCTTCGGTTCCCCTGCAGTGTCACAACGGACCCCTCAGCCCAACCACGCAAGGCAATGTAAATATGGTTGTTCTTTTGTGCCTCAACTCCTGTACATGTGTTTGAGCTCCCCACCACACTGACATGGTGCCCCTCGCACTCACGTCCCTCGCAAACAGAGTCCCCAGGAAGCCCCACGACCGGCAGAACGCCACCCAGACGGACTGGAGGCACTGGCGGGTTAGGTTTGGGGTTAGGATTAGGGTTGGGGTAAGGGTGTGCTCGGTCCGTCTGCAGCCCGCCCGGGCGACGCCCACACCAGTCGCAGAACCCCCCGAGAACCCCGAAGGCGTACAACGCCAAACTCCTGGGTGTGCAATGTGGTGGCAAACACGGCCAAATGGTTTTGGCTGTCCAACGACGCGTTTCGGTCCCTCAGACCTCATCAGGTTGGCTGTTCTCTAACACACGGCTTGTCCTGTCTTCACAGCTGGATGTCCCCTCATCGACAGCTGGAGAGCGACTGAGCCGGTGGAGTAGGAGGAGGACTTATTTATGAGAGCTCTACAGGGGGTGGAGCTTCGGTTCCCCTGCAGTGTCACAACGGACCCCTCAGCCCAACCACGCAAGGCAATGTAAATATGGTTGTTCTTTTGTGCCTCAACTCCTGTACATGTGTTTGAGCTCCCCACCACACTGACATGGTGCCCCTCGCACTCACGTCCCTCGCAAACAGAGTCCCCAGGAAGCCCCACGACCGGCAGAACGCCACCCAGACGGACTGGAGGCACTGGCGGGTTAGGTTTGGGGTTAGGATTAGGGTTGGGGTAAGGGTGTGCTCGGTCCGTCTGCAGCCCGCCCGGGCGACGCCCACACCAGTCGCAGAACCCCCCGAGAACCCCGAAGGCGTACAACGCCAAACTCCTGGGTGTGCAATGTGGTGGCAAACACGGCCAAATGGTTTTGGCTGTCCAACGACGCGTTTCGGTCCCTCAGACCTCATCAGGTTGGCTGTTCTCTAACACACGGCTTGTCCTGTCTTCACAGCTGGATGTCCCCTCATCGACAGCTGGAGAGCGACTGAGCCGGTGGAGTAGGAGGAGGACTTATTTATGAGAGCTCTACAGGGGGTGGAGCTTCGGTTCCCCTGCAGTGTCACAACGGACCCCTCAGCCCAACCACGCAAGGCAATGTAAATATGGTTGTTCTTTTGTGCCTCAACTCCTGTACATGTGTTTGAGCTCCCCACCACACTGACATGGTGCCCCTCGCACTCACGTCCCTCGCAAACAGAGTCCCCAGGAAGCCCCACGACCGGCAGAACGCCACCCAGACGGACTGGAGGCACTGGCGGGTTAGGTTTGGGGTTAGGATTAGGGTTGGGGTAAGGGTGTGCTCGGTCCGTCTGCAGCCCGCCCGGGCGACGCCCACACCAGTCGCAGAACCCCCCGAGAACCCCGAAGGCGTACAACGCCAAACTCCTGGGTGTGCAATGTGGTGGCAAACACGGCCAAATGGTTTTGGCTGTCCAACGACGCGTTTCGGTCCCTCAGACCTCATCAGGTTGGCTGTTCTCTAACACACGGCTTGTCCTGTCTTCACAGCTGGATGTCCCCTCATCGACAGCTGGAGAGCGACTGAGCCGGTGGAGTAGGAGGAGGACTTATTTATGAGAGCTCTACAGGGGGTGGAGCTTCGGTTCCCCTGCAGTGTCACAACGGACCCCTCAGCCCAACCACGCAAGGCAATGTAAATATGGTTGTTCTTTTGTGCCTCAACTCCTGTACATGTGTTTGAGCTCCCCACCACACTGACATGGTGCCCCTCGCACTCACGTCCCTCGCAAACAGAGTCCCCAGGAAGCCCCACGACCGGCAGAACGCCACCCAGACGGACTGGAGGCACTGGCGGGTTAGGTTTGGGGTTAGGATTAGGGTTGGGGTAAGGGTGTGCTCGGTCCGTCTGCAGCCCGCCCGGGCGACGCCCACACCAGTCGCAGAACCCCCCGAGAACCCCGAAGGCGTACAACGCCAAACTCCTGGGTGTGCAATGTGGTGGCAAACACGGCCAAATGGTTTTGGCTGTCCAACGACGCGTTTCGGTCCCTCAGACCTCATCAGGTTGGCTGTTCTCTAACACACGGCTTGTCCTGTCTTCACAGCTGGATGTCCCCTCATCGACAGCTGGAGAGCGACTGAGCCGGTGGAGTAGGAGGAGGACTTATTTATGAGAGCTCTACAGGGGGTGGAGCTTCGGTTCCCCTGCAGTGTCACAACGGACCCCTCAGCCCAACCACGCAAGGCAATGTAAATATGGTTGTTCTTTTGTGCCTCAACTCCTGTACATGTGTTTGAGCTCCCCACCACACTGACATGGTGCCCCTCGCACTCACGTCCCTCGCAAACAGAGTCCCCAGGAAGCCCCACGACCGGCAGAACGCCACCCAGACGGACTGGAGGCACTGGCGGGTTAGGTTTGGGGTTAGGATTAGGGTTGGGGTAAGGGTGTGCTCGGTCCGTCTGCAGCCCGCCCGGGCGACGCCCACACCAGTCGCAGAACCCCCCGAGAACCCCGAAGGCGTACAACGCCAAACTCCTGGGTGTGCAATGTGGTGGCAAACACGGCCAAATGGTTTTGGCTGTCCAACGACGCGTTTCGGTCCCTCAGACCTCATCAGGTTGGCTGTTCTCTAACACACGGCTTGTCCTGTCTTCACAGCTGGATGTCCCCTCATCGACAGCTGGAGAGCGACTGAGCCGGTGGAGTAGGAGGAGGACTTATTTATGAGAGCTCTACAGGGGGTGGAGCTTCGGTTCCCCTGCAGTGTCACAACGGACCCCTCAGCCCAACCACGCAAGGCAATGTAAATATGGTTGTTCTTTTGTGCCTCAACTCCTGTACATGTGTTTGAGCTCCCCACCACACTGACATGGTGCCCCTCGCACTCACGTCCCTCGCAAACAGAGTCCCCAGGAAGCCCCACGACCGGCAGAACGCCACCCAGACGGACTGGAGGCACTGGCGGGTTAGGTTTGGGGTTAGGATTAGGGTTGGGGTAAGGGTGTGCTCGGTCCGTCTGCAGCCCGCCCGGGCGACGCCCACACCAGTCGCAGAACCCCCCGAGAACCCCGAAGGCGTACAACGCCAAACTCCTGGGTGTGCAATGTGGTGGCAAACACGGCCAAATGGTTTTGGCTGTCCAACGACGCGTTTCGGTCCCTCAGACCTCATCAGGTTGGCTGTTCTCTAACACACGGCTTGTCCTGTCTTCACAGCTGGATGTCCCCTCATCGACAGCTGGAGAGCGACTGAGCCGGTGGAGTAGGAGGAGGACTTATTTATGAGAGCTCTACAGGGGGTGGAGCTTCGGTTCCCCTGCAGTGTCACAACGGACCCCTCAGCCCAACCACGCAAGGCAATGTAAATATGGTTGTTCTTTTGTGCCTCAACTCCTGTACATGTGTTTGAGCTCCCCACCACACTGACATGGTGCCCCTCGCACTCACGTCCCTCGCAAACAGAGTCCCCAGGAAGCCCCACGACCGGCAGAACGCCACCCAGACGGACTGGAGGCACTGGCGGGTTAGGTTTGGGGTTAGGATTAGGGTTGGGGTAAGGGTGTGCTCGGTCCGTCTGCAGCCCGCCCGGGCGACGCCCACACCAGTCGCAGAACCCCCCGAGAACCCCGAAGGCGTACAACGCCAAACTCCTGGGTGTGCAATGTGGTGGCAAACACGGCCAAATGGTTTTGGCTGTCCAACGACGCGTTTCGGTCCCTCAGACCTCATCAGGTTGGCTGTTCTCTAACACACGGCTTGTCCTGTCTTCACAGCTGGATGTCCCCTCATCGACAGCTGGAGAGCGACTGAGCCGGTGGAGTAGGAGGAGGACTTATTTATGAGAGCTCTACAGGGGGTGGAGCTTCGGTTCCCCTGCAGTGTCACAACGGACCCCTCAGCCCAACCACGCAAGGCAATGTAAATATGGTTGTTCTTTTGTGCCTCAACTCCTGTACATGTGTTTGAGCTCCCCACCACACTGACATGGTGCCCCTCGCACTCACGTCCCTCGCAAACAGAGTCCCCAGGAAGCCCCACGACCGGCAGAACGCCACCCAGACGGACTGGAGGCACTGGCGGGTTAGGTTTGGGGTTAGGATTAGGGTTGGGGTAAGGGTGTGCTCGGTCCGTCTGCAGCCCGCCCGGGCGACGCCCACACCAGTCGCAGAACCCCCCGAGAACCCCGAAGGCGTACAACGCCAAACTCCTGGGTGTGCAATGTGGTGGCAAACACGGCCAAATGGTTTTGGCTGTCCAACGACGCGTTTCGGTCCCTCAGACCTCATCAGGTTGGCTGTTCTCTAACACACGGCTTGTCCTGTCTTCACAGCTGGATGTCCCCTCATCGACAGCTGGAGAGCGACTGAGCCGGTGGAGTAGGAGGAGGACTTATTTATGAGAGCTCTACAGGGGGTGGAGCTTCGGTTCCCCTGCAGTGTCACAACGGACCCCTCAGCCCAACCACGCAAGGCAATGTAAATATGGTTGTTCTTTTGTGCCTCAACTCCTGTACATGTGTTTGAGCTCCCCACCACACTGACATGGTGCCCCTCGCACTCACGTCCCTCGCAAACAGAGTCCCCAGGAAGCCCCACGACCGGCAGAACGCCACCCAGACGGACTGGAGGCACTGGCGGGTTAGGTTTGGGGTTAGGATTAGGGTTGGGGTAAGGGTGTGCTCGGTCCGTCTGCAGCCCGCCCGGGCGACGCCCACACCAGTCGCAGAACCCCCCGAGAACCCCGAAGGCGTACAACGCCAAACTCCTGGGTGTGCAATGTGGTGGCAAACACGGCCAAATGGTTTTGGCTGTCCAACGACGCGTTTCGGTCCCTCAGACCTCATCAGGTTGGCTGTTCTCTAACACACGGCTTGTCCTGTCTTCACAGCTGGATGTCCCCTCATCGACAGCTGGAGAGCGACTGAGCCGGTGGAGTAGGAGGAGGACTTATTTATGAGAGCTCTACAGGGGGTGGAGCTTCGGTTCCCCTGCAGTGTCACAACGGACCCCTCAGCCCAACCACGCAAGGCAATGTAAATATGGTTGTTCTTTTGTGCCTCAACTCCTGTACATGTGTTTGAGCTCCCCACCACACTGACATGGTGCCCCTCGCACTCACGTCCCTCGCAAACAGAGTCCCCAGGAAGCCCCACGACCGGCAGAACGCCACCCAGACGGACTGGAGGCACTGGCGGGTTAGGTTTGGGGTTAGGATTAGGGTTGGGGTAAGGGTGTGCTCGGTCCGTCTGCAGCCCGCCCGGGCGACGCCCACACCAGTCGCAGAACCCCCCGAGAACCCCGAAGGCGTACAACGCCAAACTCCTGGGTGTGCAATGTGGTGGCAAACACGGCCAAATGGTTTTGGCTGTCCAACGACGCGTTTCGGTCCCTCAGACCTCATCAGGTTGGCTGTTCTCTAACACACGGCTTGTCCTGTCTTCACAGCTGGATGTCCCCTCATCGACAGCTGGAGAGCGACTGAGCCGGTGGAGTAGGAGGAGGACTTATTTATGAGAGCTCTACAGGGGGTGGAGCTTCGGTTCCCCTGCAGTGTCACAACGGACCCCTCAGCCCAACCACGCAAGGCAATGTAAATATGGTTGTTCTTTTGTGCCTCAACTCCTGTACATGTGTTTGAGCTCCCCACCACACTGACATGGTGCCCCTCGCACTCACGTCCCTCGCAAACAGAGTCCCCAGGAAGCCCCACGACCGGCAGAACGCCACCCAGACGGACTGGAGGCACTGGCGGGTTAGGTTTGGGGTTAGGATTAGGGTTGGGGTAAGGGTGTGCTCGGTCCGTCTGCAGCCCGCCCGGGCGACGCCCACACCAGTCGCAGAACCCCCCGAGAACCCCGAAGGCGTACAACGCCAAACTCCTGGGTGTGCAATGTGGTGGCAAACACGGCCAAATGGTTTTGGCTGTCCAACGACGCGTTTCGGTCCCTCAGACCTCATCAGGTTGGCTGTTCTCTAACACACGGCTTGTCCTGTCTTCACAGCTGGATGTCCCCTCATCGACAGCTGGAGAGCGACTGAGCCGGTGGAGTAGGAGGAGGACTTATTTATGAGAGCTCTACAGGGGGTGGAGCTTCGGTTCCCCTGCAGTGTCACAACGGACCCCTCAGCCCAACCACGCAAGGCAATGTAAATATGGTTGTTCTTTTGTGCCTCAACTCCTGTACATGTGTTTGAGCTCCCCACCACACTGACATGGTGCCCCTCGCACTCACGTCCCTCGCAAACAGAGTCCCCAGGAAGCCCCACGACCGGCAGAACGCCACCCAGACGGACTGGAGGCACTGGCGGGTTAGGTTTGGGGTTAGGATTAGGGTTGGGGTAAGGGTGTGCTCGGTCCGTCTGCAGCCCGCCCGGGCGACGCCCACACCAGTCGCAGAACCCCCCGAGAACCCCGAAGGCGTACAACGCCAAACTCCTGGGTGTGCAATGTGGTGGCAAACACGGCCAAATGGTTTTGGCTGTCCAACGACGCGTTTCGGTCCCTCAGACCTCATCAGGTTGGCTGTTCTCTAACACACGGCTTGTCCTGTCTTCACAGCTGGATGTCCCCTCATCGACAGCTGGAGAGCGACTGAGCCGGTGGAGTAGGAGGAGGACTTATTTATGAGAGCTCTACAGGGGGTGGAGCTTCGGTTCCCCTGCAGTGTCACAACGGACCCCTCAGCCCAACCACGCAAGGCAATGTAAATATGGTTGTTCTTTTGTGCCTCAACTCCTGTACATGTGTTTGAGCTCCCCACCACACTGACATGGTGCCCCTCGCACTCACGTCCCTCGCAAACAGAGTCCCCAGGAAGCCCCACGACCGGCAGAACGCCACCCAGACGGACTGGAGGCACTGGCGGGTTAGGTTTGGGGTTAGGATTAGGGTTGGGGTAAGGGTGTGCTCGGTCCGTCTGCAGCCCGCCCGGGCGACGCCCACACCAGTCGCAGAACCCCCCGAGAACCCCGAAGGCGTACAACGCCAAACTCCTGGGTGTGCAATGTGGTGGCAAACACGGCCAAATGGTTTTGGCTGTCCAACGACGCGTTTCGGTCCCTCAGACCTCATCAGGTTGGCTGTTCTCTAACACACGGCTTGTCCTGTCTTCACAGCTGGATGTCCCCTCATCGACAGCTGGAGAGCGACTGAGCCGGTGGAGTAGGAGGAGGACTTATTTATGAGAGCTCTACAGGGGGTGGAGCTTCGGTTCCCCTGCAGTGTCACAACGGACCCCTCAGCCCAACCACGCAAGGCAATGTAAATATGGTTGTTCTTTTGTGCCTCAACTCCTGTACATGTGTTTGAGCTCCCCACCACACTGACATGGTGCCCCTCGCACTCACGTCCCTCGCAAACAGAGTCCCCAGGAAGCCCCACGACCGGCAGAACGCCACCCAGACGGACTGGAGGCACTGGCGGGTTAGGTTTGGGGTTAGGATTAGGGTTGGGGTAAGGGTGTGCTCGGTCCGTCTGCAGCCCGCCCGGGCGACGCCCACACCAGTCGCAGAACCCCCCGAGAACCCCGAAGGCGTACAACGCCAAACTCCTGGGTGTGCAATGTGGTGGCAAACACGGCCAAATGGTTTTGGCTGTCCAACGACGCGTTTCGGTCCCTCAGACCTCATCAGGTTGGCTGTTCTCTAACACACGGCTTGTCCTGTCTTCACAGCTGGATGTCCCCTCATCGACAGCTGGAGAGCGACTGAGCCGGTGGAGTAGGAGGAGGACTTATTTATGAGAGCTCTACAGGGGGTGGAGCTTCGGTTCCCCTGCAGTGTCACAACGGACCCCTCAGCCCAACCACGCAAGGCAATGTAAATATGGTTGTTCTTTTGTGCCTCAACTCCTGTCCATGTGTTTGAGCTCCCCACCACACTGACATGGTGCCCCTCGCACTCACGTCCCTCGCAAACAGAGTCCCCAGGAAGCCCCACGACCGGCAGAACGCCACCCAGACGGACTGGAGGCACTGGCGGGTTAGGTTTGGGGTTAGGATTAGGGTTGGGGTAAGGGTGTGCTCGGTCCGTCTGCAGCCCGCCCGGGCGACGCCCACACCAGTCGCAGAACCCCCCGAGAACCCCGAAGGCGTACAACGCCAAACTCCTGGGTGTGCAATGTGGTGGCAAACACGGCCAAATGGTTTTGGCTGTCCAACGACGCGTTTCGGTCCCTCAGACCTCATCAGGTTGGCTGTTCTCTAACACACGGCTTGTCCTGTCTTCACAGCTGGATGTCCCCTCATCGACAGCTGGAGAGCGACTGAGCCGGTGGAGTAGGAGGAGGACTTATTTATGAGAGCTCTACAGGGGGTGGAGCTTCGGTTCCCCTGCAGTGTCACAACGGACCCCTCAGCCCAACCACGCAAGGCAATGTAAATATGGTTGTTCTTTTGTGCCTCAACTCCTGTACATGTGTTTGAGCTCCCCACCACACTGACATGGTGCCCCTCGCACTCACGTCCCTCGCAAACAGAGTCCCCAGGAAGCCCCACGACCGGCAGAACGCCACCCAGACGGACTGGAGGCACTGGCGGGTTAGGTTTGGGGTTAGGATTAGGGTTGGGGTAAGGGTGTGCTCGGTCCGTCTGCAGCCCGCCCGGGCGACGCCCACACCAGTCGCAGAACCCCCCGAGAACCCCGAAGGCGTACAACGCCAAACTCCTGGGTGTGCAATGTGGTGGCAAACACGGCCAAATGGTTTTGGCTGTCCAACGACGCGTTTCGGTCCCTCAGACCTCATCAGGTTGGCTGTTCTCTAACACACGGCTTGTCCTGTCTTCACAGCTGGATGTCCCCTCATCGACAGCTGGAGAGCGACTGAGCCGGTGGAGTAGGAGGAGGACTTATTTATGAGAGCTCTACAGGGGGTGGAGCTTCGGTTCCCCTGCAGTGTCACAACGGACCCCTCAGCCCAACCACGCAAGGCAATGTAAATATGGTTGTTCTTTTGTGCCTCAACTCCTGTACATGTGTTTGAGCTCCCCACCACACTGACATGGTGCCCCTCGCACTCACGTCCCTCGCAAACAGAGTCCCCAGGAAGCCCCACGACCGGCAGAACGCCACCCAGACGGACTGGAGGCACTGGCGGGTTAGGTTTGGGGTTAGGATTAGGGTTGGGGTAAGGGTGTGCTCGGTCCGTCTGCAGCCCGCCCGGGCGACGCCCACACCAGTCGCAGAACCCCCCGAGAACCCCGAAGGCGTACAACGCCAAACTCCTGGGTGTGCAATGTGGTGGCAAACACGGCCAAATGGTTTTGGCTGTCCAACGACGCGTTTCGGTCCCTCAGACCTCATCAGGTTGGCTGTTCTCTAACACACGGCTTGTCCTGTCTTCACAGCTGGATGTCCCCTCATCGACAGCTGGAGAGCGACTGAGCCGGTGGAGTAGGAGGAGGACTTATTTATGAGAGCTCTACAGGGGGTGGAGCTTCGGTTCCCCTGCAGTGTCACAACGGACCCCTCAGCCCAACCACGCAAGGCAATGTAAATATGGTTGTTCTTTTGTGCCTCAACTCCTGTACATGTGTTTGAGCTCCCCACCACACTGACATGGTGCCCCTCGCACTCACGTCCCTCGCAAACAGAGTCCCCAGGAAGCCCCACGACCGGCAGAACGCCACCCAGACGGACTGGAGGCACTGGCGGGTTAGGTTTGGGGTTAGGATTAGGGTTGGGGTAAGGGTGTGCTCGGTCCGTCTGCAGCCCGCCCGGGCGACGCCCACACCAGTCGCAGAACCCCCCGAGAACCCCGAAGGCGTACAACGCCAAACTCCTGGGTGTGCAATGTGGTGGCAAACACGGCCAAATGGTTTTGGCTGTCCAACGACGCGTTTCGGTCCCTCAGACCTCATCAGGTTGGCTGTTCTCTAACACACGGCTTGTCCTGTCTTCACAGCTGGATGTCCCCTCATCGACAGCTGGAGAGCGACTGAGCCGGTGGAGTAGGAGGAGGACTTATTTATGAGAGCTCTACAGGGGGTGGAGCTTCGGTTCCCCTGCAGTGTCACAACGGACCCCTCAGCCCAACCACGCAAGGCAATGTAAATATGGTTGTTCTTTTGTGCCTCAACTCCTGTACATGTGTTTGAGCTCCCCACCACACTGACATGGTGCCCCTCGCACTCACGTCCCTCGCAAACAGAGTCCCCAGGAAGCCCCACGACCGGCAGAACGCCACCCAGACGGACTGGAGGCACTGGCGGGTTAGGTTTGGGGTTAGGATTAGGGTTGGGGTAAGGGTGTGCTCGGTCCGTCTGCAGCCCGCCCGGGCGACGCCCACACCAGTCGCAGAACCCCCCGAGAACCCCGAAGGCGTACAACGCCAAACTCCTGGGTGTGCAATGTGGTGGCAAACACGGCCAAATGGTTTTGGCTGTCCAACGACGCGTTTCGGTCCCTCAGACCTCATCAGGTTGGCTGTTCTCTAACACACGGCTTGTCCTGTCTTCACAGCTGGATGTCCCCTCATCGACAGCTGGAGAGCGACTGAGCCGGTGGAGTAGGAGGAGGACTTATTTATGAGAGCTCTACAGGGGGTGGAGCTTCGGTTCCCCTGCAGTGTCACAACGGACCCCTCAGCCCAACCACGCAAGGCAATGTAAATATGGTTGTTCTTTTGTGCCTCAACTCCTGTACATGTGTTTGAGCTCCCCACCACACTGACATGGTGCCCCTCGCACTCACGTCCCTCGCAAACAGAGTCCCCAGGAAGCCCCACGACCGGCAGAACGCCACCCAGACGGACTGGAGGCACTGGCGGGTTAGGTTTGGGGTTAGGATTAGGGTTGGGGTAAGGGTGTGCTCGGTCCGTCTGCAGCCCGCCCGGGCGACGCCCACACCAGTCGCAGAACCCCCCGAGAACCCCGAAGGCGTACAACGCCAAACTCCTGGGTGTGCAATGTGGTGGCAAACACGGCCAAATGGTTTTGGCTGTCCAACGACGCGTTTCGGTCCCTCAGACCTCATCAGGTTGGCTGTTCTCTAACACACGGCTTGTCCTGTCTTCACAGCTGGATGTCCCCTCATCGACAGCTGGAGAGCGACTGAGCCGGTGGAGTAGGAGGAGGACTTATTTATGAGAGCTCTACAGGGGGTGGAGCTTCGGTTCCCCTGCAGTGTCACAACGGACCCCTCAGCCCAACCACGCAAGGCAATGTAAATATGGTTGTTCTTTTGTGCCTCAACTCCTGTACATGTGTTTGAGCTCCCCACCACACTGACATGGTGCCCCTCGCACTCACGTCCCTCGCAAACAGAGTCCCCAGGAAGCCCCACGACCGGCAGAACGCCACCCAGACGGACTGGAGGCACTGGCGGGTTAGGTTTGGGGTTAGGATTAGGGTTGGGGTAAGGGTGTGCTCGGTCCGTCTGCAGCCCGCCCGGGCGACGCCCACACCAGTCGCAGAACCCCCCGAGAACCCCGAAGGCGTACAACGCCAAACTCCTGGGTGTGCAATGTGGTGGCAAACACGGCCAAATGGTTTTGGCTGTCCAACGACGCGTTTCGGTCCCTCAGACCTCATCAGGTTGGCTGTTCTCTAACACACGGCTTGTCCTGTCTTCACAGCTGGATGTCCCCTCATCGACAGCTGGAGAGCGACTGAGCCGGTGGAGTAGGAGGAGGACTTATTTATGAGAGCTCTACAGGGGGTGGAGCTTCGGTTCCCCTGCAGTGTCACAACGGACCCCTCAGCCCAACCACGCAAGGCAATGTAAATATGGTTGTTCTTTTGTGCCTCAACTCCTGTACATGTGTTTGAGCTCCCCACCACACTGACATGGTGCCCCTCGCACTCACGTCCCTCGCAAACAGAGTCCCCAGGAAGCCCCACGACCGGCAGAACGCCACCCAGACGGACTGGAGGCACTGGCGGGTTAGGTTTGGGGTTAGGATTAGGGTTGGGGTAAGGGTGTGCTCGGTCCGTCTGCAGCCCGCCCGGGCGACGCCCACACCAGTCGCAGAACCCCCCGAGAACCCCGAAGGCGTACAACGCCAAACTCCTGGGTGTGCAATGTGGTGGCAAACACGGCCAAATGGTTTTGGCTGTCCAACGACGCGTTTCGGTCCCTCAGACCTCATCAGGTTGGCTGTTCTCTAACACACGGCTTGTCCTGTCTTCACAGCTGGATGTCCCCTCATCGACAGCTGGAGAGCGACTGAGCCGGTGGAGTAGGAGGAGGACTTATTTATGAGAGCTCTACAGGGGGTGGAGCTTCGGTTCCCCTGCAGTGTCACAACGGACCCCTCAGCCCAACCACGCAAGGCAATGTAAATATGGTTGTTCTTTTGTGCCTCAACTCCTGTACATGTGTTTGAGCTCCCCACCACACTGACATGGTGCCCCTCGCACTCACGTCCCTCGCAAACAGAGTCCCCAGGAAGCCCCACGACCGGCAGAACGCCACCCAGACGGACTGGAGGCACTGGCGGGTTAGGTTTGGGGTTAGGATTAGGGTTGGGGTAAGGGTGTGCTCGGTCCGTCTGCAGCCCGCCCGGGCGACGCCCACACCAGTCGCAGAACCCCCCGAGAACCCCGAAGGCGTACAACGCCAAACTCCTGGGTGTGCAATGTGGTGGCAAACACGGCCAAATGGTTTTGGCTGTCCAACGACGCGTTTCGGTCCCTCAGACCTCATCAGGTTGGCTGTTCTCTAACACACGGCTTGTCCTGTCTTCACAGCTGGATGTCCCCTCATCGACAGCTGGAGAGCGACTGAGCCGGTGGAGTAGGAGGAGGACTTATTTATGAGAGCTCTACAGGGGGTGGAGCTTCGGTTCCCCTGCAGTGTCACAACGGACCCCTCAGCCCAACCACGCAAGGCAATGTAAATATGGTTGTTCTTTTGTGCCTCAACTCCTGTACATGTGTTTGAGCTCCCCACCACACTGACATGGTGCCCCTCGCACTCACGTCCCTCGCAAACAGAGTCCCCAGGAAGCCCCACGACCGGCAGAACGCCACCCAGACGGACTGGAGGCACTGGCGGGTTAGGTTTGGGGTTAGGATTAGGGTTGGGGTAAGGGTGTGCTCGGTCCGTCTGCAGCCCGCCCGGGCGACGCCCACACCAGTCGCAGAACCCCCCGAGAACCCCGAAGGCGTACAACGCCAAACTCCTGGGTGTGCAATGTGGTGGCAAACACGGCCAAATGGTTTTGGCTGTCCAACGACGCGTTTCGGTCCCTCAGACCTCATCAGGTTGGCTGTTCTCTAACACACGGCTTGTCCTGTCTTCACAGCTGGATGTCCCCTCATCGACAGCTGGAGAGCGACTGAGCCGGTGGAGTAGGAGGAGGACTTATTTATGAGAGCTCTACAGGGGGTGGAGCTTCGGTTCCCCTGCAGTGTCACAACGGACCCCTCAGCCCAACCACGCAAGGCAATGTAAATATGGTTGTTCTTTTGTGCCTCAACTCCTGTACATGTGTTTGAGCTCCCCACCACACTGACATGGTGCCCCTCGCACTCACGTCCCTCGCAAACAGAGTCCCCAGGAAGCCCCACGACCGGCAGAACGCCACCCAGACGGACTGGAGGCACTGGCGGGTTAGGTTTGGGGTTAGGATTAGGGTTGGGGTAAGGGTGTGCTCGGTCCGTCTGCAGCCCGCCCGGGCGACGCCCACACCAGTCGCAGAACCCCCCGAGAACCCCGAAGGCGTACAACGCCAAACTCCTGGGTGTGCAATGTGGTGGCAAACACGGCCAAATGGTTTTGGCTGTCCAACGACGCGTTTCGGTCCCTCAGACCTCATCAGGTTGGCTGTTCTCTAACACACGGCTTGTCCTGTCTTCACAGCTGGATGTCCCCTCATCGACAGCTGGAGAGCGACTGAGCCGGTGGAGTAGGAGGAGGACTTATTTATGAGAGCTCTACAGGGGGTGGAGCTTCGGTTCCCCTGCAGTGTCACAACGGACCCCTCAGCCCAACCACGCAAGGCAATGTAAATATGGTTGTTCTTTTGTGCCTCAACTCCTGTACATGTGTTTGAGCTCCCCACCACACTGACATGGTGCCCCTCGCACTCACGTCCCTCGCAAACAGAGTCCCCAGGAAGCCCCACGACCGGCAGAACGCCACCCAGACGGACTGGAGGCACTGGCGGGTTAGGTTTGGGGTTAGGATTAGGGTTGGGGTAAGGGTGTGCTCGGTCCGTCTGCAGCCCGCCCGGGCGACGCCCACACCAGTCGCAGAACCCCCCGAGAACCCCGAAGGCGTACAACGCCAAACTCCTGGGTGTGCAATGTGGTGGCAAACACGGCCAAATGGTTTTGGCTGTCCAACGACGCGTTTCGGTCCCTCAGACCTCATCAGGTTGGCTGTTCTCTAACACACGGCTTGTCCTGTCTTCACAGCTGGATGTCCCCTCATCGACAGCTGGAGAGCGACTGAGCCGGTGGAGTAGGAGGAGGACTTATTTATGAGAGCTCTACAGGGGGTGGAGCTTCGGTTCCCCTGCAGTGTCACAACGGACCCCTCAGCCCAACCACGCAAGGCAATGTAAATATGGTTGTTCTTTTGTGCCTCAACTCCTGTACATGTGTTTGAGCTCCCCACCACACTGACATGGTGCCCCTCGCACTCACGTCCCTCGCAAACAGAGTCCCCAGGAAGCCCCACGACCGGCAGAACGCCACCCAGACGGACTGGAGGCACTGGCGGGTTAGGTTTGGGGTT
>NC_084635.1:10918355-10963355 GCF_033978795.1 Nerophis ophidion
ATGACTGACCTGCTATCCCCCCGTTTAAATAAGAACATCTCATTTCAGTAGGCCTTTAAGGGCCGTCGATGACATAATGAAACAAACATGAGCAGCATAAATCGATCTCAAGCGACGAGATCGAGCGACATTTTCTTTGTTGTTTGAATCCGGCCATCGTCAACGCTAAATACACTTACAAAAACGGCAGCGTTGCCAATCATCGGAGTTGTTCTTTCTTGTTGTCAGTAATTAGAACAAGGGGAAGCATGTATTTCTTTCTTTTTTTAATTTTTTTTTATTATCTCCAAGCCAGGTATTAGCGGTCTGAAATTGCTCGGTGATTAGCACCCCACCATGCCGCCGTGCTTAGTGTTGTGTACAAAAAAAAAAAAAAAGGCTGGGCGCGGCCAGCTGTCTCATTATTTTGGCTCCCGTGGTTCGAACGAGAAATCTAATGCTTCATTAAAAAAAAATTCAAAATAAATAAAAAGGGGGCGACTGTTGTGGGGCCGATGATATTTGACGCTCTCGAACGATGTGAATGGCAGGGGGGGGGGAAAAATGGTAGATAAACACATACATAAACAGTGCTTCACTGTAATGTTGAAAATCACCACAAACTGTCTGAGGTTCAAGATGACAGACTGGGAAAAAAAAACAAAAAAAAAACGGAGTAATAGTAGTACCGTCTTCCGTCTGACTGCAATTAGGTGTAGTTTTCTGTCTTTCTTCTCAGCAGGTTGTGCTTTGAAACCCACGATGAGTCACCAGTTTGCCAAGGTGAAGCAGACTACACGCGCGCCATGCATGAATGGATATATATATATATATATAATATATATACATATATATATATATATATATATATCTATCCGGGATCTTATTTCCCATGGTGTTTGTCAAAAACTGATCGAGTGAGTGGTTCTGGCGTGCCTCGGTACCTAAGCAGGTAGATAAAGGCCAAAAACCTACAACGGCTGTCATTGTGATCACATTGCTGTGGCGGCAAAAACCCCCCCTAGAGCACGAGAAATGACAGGTCCCACGGTGCTTTCATGCACGTGGGAAACGTGCACATCAGGGGTGTCGAACTCATTTTAGAGCGGGGGGGCCACATGGGAAATAAAATCTACTCCCTAGTGCGGGGGTAGGGAACCTATGGCTCGCGAGCCAGATGTGGTTCTTTTGATGACTGCATCTGGCTCTCGGATCAATCTGAGCTGACACTGCTTTAACACGATAAGTAATGAATAATTCCACTTGTAATCACTGTGTTAAAAATAACGTTCAAAATATAAAACATGCTCATGCATTTGAATCCATCCATCCATCCATCCATCATCTTCCGCTTATCCGAGGTCGGGTCGCGGGGGGCAACAGCCTAAGCAGGGAAATCCAGACTTCCCTCTCCCCAGCCACTTCGTCTAGCTCTTCCCGGGGGATCCCGAGGCGTTCCCAGGCCAGCCGGGAGACATAGTCTTCCCAACGTGTCCTGGGTCTTCCCCGTGGCCTCCTACCGGTTGGACGTGCCCTAAACACCTCCCTAGGGAGGCGTTCGGGTGGCATCCTGACCAGATGCCCGAACCACCTCATCTGGCTCCTCTCGATGTGAAGGAGCAGCGGCTTTACTTTGAGTTCCTCCCGGATGGCAGAGCTTCTCACCCTATCTCTAAGGGAGAGACCCGCCACCCGGCGGAGGAAACTCATTTCGGCCGCTTGTACCCGTGATCTTATCCTTTCAGTCATGACCCAAAGCTCATGACCATAGGTGAGGATGGGAACGTAGATCGACCGGTAAATTGAGAGCTTTGGGTTCCGGCTCAGCTCCTTCTTCACCACAACGGATCGGTACAACGTCCGCATTACTGAAGACGCCGCACCGATCCGCCTGTCGATCTCACGATCCACTCTTCCCTCACTCGTGATGCAAGACTCCTAGGTACTTGAACTCCTCCACTTGGGGCAGGGTCTCCTCCCCAACCCGGAGATGGCACTCCACCCTTTTCCGGGCGAGAACCATGGACTCGGACTTGGAGGTGCTGATTCTCATTCCGGTCGCTTCACACTCGGCTGCGAACCGATCCAGTGAGAGCTGAAGATCCTGACCAGATGAAGCCATCAGGACCACATCATCTGCAAAAAGCAGAGACCTAATCCTGCGGTCACCAAACCGGAACCCCTCAACGCCTTGACTGCGCCTAGAAATTCTGTCCATAAAAGTTATGAACAGAAACGGTGACAAAGGACAGCCTTGGCGGACTCCAACCCTCACTGGAAATGTGTTCGACTTACTGCCGACAATGTGGACCAAGTTCTGGCACTGATCATACAGGGAGCGGACCGCCACAATAAGATAGTCCGATACCCCATACTCTCTGAGCACTCCCCACAGGACTTCCCGAGGGACACGGTCGAATGCCTTCTCCAAGTCCACAAAGCACATGTAGACTGGTTGGGCAAACTCCCATGCACCCTCAAGAACCCTGCCGAGAGTATAGAGCTGGTCCACAGTTTCACGACCAGGACGAAAACCACACATTTGAATCCATCCATCCTTTTTCTACCGCACTTGTTCAAGAAGTTGCATTGGGGGAAGAAGTAATTTATTTATTATTGGTTAGTGTAGGACTTGCCCTCCTGGGGGTTCTTCAGACCACCAAGCACCGACATGAGAGCCTGTTTCAGGGTTACGATATTGTTTTATTTTTCAATAATTCTCTCAGTTGCTTTCCAGCAATTGTCTCTTTCTCTTTCATTCTCGCTCGCACTCTGGCTCCAGCCCCACCCCCGTCTCTCCTCCTGACTGCTACTTATAACAGAGCGACAGGTGATTAGAAAACAAGGCCCAGCTGGACCATTTACGCACCCGTCGCTGATTTTGAGGCCGATCCTGGCAACACCCTGCTTCGCTGCAGGCCCGCAGGCCACGCCCCCTCCATGGTTAGCTTCAGAATTACAATGTTATTACGAAGAATACGAGACCTATTATAGTCTAGAAATGTTGGTCTTACTTAAAAATGCACGCGTTTTGTTGTGTTCAGTGTTAAAAAAAATATTATATGGCTCTTGCAGAAATACATTTTCAAATATTTCGCTTCTTGGCTCGCTCAGCCACAAAGGTTCCCGACCCCTGCCCTAGTGCATGGGTGTCAAACTCTGGCCCGCGGGCCAAATCTCCGTGGTGGGTAGTAGTGGGTTTCAGTAGGCCTTTAATGTTGATGCGGCTCGCGAGTTTAACAGGAATGGCGCTATGCTTTTATACCCCTCGTTTTTTCCGGGAGACCTTCGATGCCGGTGCCTTCCGGGGATAATCATCCTCTCGAAATTGCACCCTAACAACATTATAAGGAGACACTGCCTTAGACGTCCTCTTCAACCTCTACCAGCCCAGCCACATGTTGTAGACCAGGGGCCACCAACCTTTCTGAAACCGGGGCGGCATAGCTCGGTTGGTAGAGTGGCCGTGCCAGCAACTTGAGGGTTGCAGGTTCGATTCCCGCTTCCACCATCCTCGTCACTGCCGTTGTGTCCTTGGGCAAGACACTTTACCCACCTGCTCCCAGTGCCACCCACACTAGTTTAAATGCAACTTAGATATTGGGTTTCACTAGGTAAAGCGCTTTGAGTCACTAGAGAAAAGCGCTATATAAATATCACTCACACAAGAGCTACTTCTTGGGTACTGATTAATGCGAAGGGCTACCAGTTTGATACACTGGTACACTAATCAGTACCCAAGAAGTAGCTGAATGATATTTATATAGCGCTTTTCTCTAGTGACTCAAAGTGCTTTTACATAGTGAAACCCAATATCTAAGTTACATTTAAACCAGTGTGGGTGGCACTGGGAGCAGGTGGGTAAAGTGTCTTGCCCAAGGACACAACGGCAGTGACTAGTATTATACTAACAGTATAATAAATTGCCAGACACTCAATTTACCTTTAATAAATAAATCCATCCATCCATCCATTTTCTACCGCTTATTCCCTTTCGGGGTCGCGGGGGGCGCTGGCGCCTATCTCAGCTACAATCGGGCGGAAGGCAGGGTACACCCTGGACAAGTCGCCACCTCATCGCAGGGCCAACACAGATAGACAGACAACATTCACACACTAGGGCCAATTTAGTGTTGCCAATCAACCTATCCCCAGGTGCATGTCTTTGGAAGTGGGAGGAAGCCGGAGTACCCGGAGGGAACCCACGCACTCACGGGGAGAACATGCAAACTCCACACAGAAAGATCCCGAGCCTGGACTTGAACCCAGGACTGCAGGAAGTTCGTATTGTGAGGCAGACGCACTAACCCCTCTGCCACCGTGAAGCCATAAATAAATCTATATATTTAAAAAAAAAAAAAAAGGGTATTTCTGTGTCAGTCCTTCGTACATTTTTTTTCCTTTTACGGAAGGTTGTTTGTAGAGAATAAATTATGAAAAAAACTCTTAATTGAACGGTTTAAAAGAGGAGAAAACAAGGGGAAAAAATGTAATAAAAAGTTGTAGAAATTATTGGAAATTCAAGTCAGCCATGACATCAACTGGTTTGGACTAGCAGACAAATTAGATCTGTGTCACTTTAATCTGATTTGGTTTGCTTTTTAATCGGGGCTAAAGTCACGTGGAAACCATGCCATGTATGGTCAACACCCAGTCATTCTTACCTAAAAGTCTAGTATAGGTAAGACATTAGTCAACCCTGACAAATAATAATAATAATAATGATGGATTAGATTCATATCGCGCTTTTCTATTGTTAGATACTAAAAATCCATCATTCATTCACACCTGGTGGTGGTAAGCAACATCTGTAGCCACAGCTGCCCTGGGGTAGACTACGGCCCCTCCGACCACCACCAATCATTCATTCATCATTCATTCACCAGTGTGAGCAGCACCGGGGGCAAAGGATGAAATGTCCTGCCCAAGGACACAACGACAGCGATTTGGATGTCAATAGGTGGGAAGCGAACCTGCAACCCCTCAGGTTCCTGGCACGGCCGCTCCACCCACTACGCCATGCCGCCCCAACCACCCGTTCTGGTCACTGTGACTTTAGAGACGAGTCTTGTGAACCATTCAGTGAGCAGAAAGGAACCAGATTAGCATTGTTTTCAGGTAAAGTTCCCCCAAATTGCAGTCCAAAAATATTGCCACACTACCAATTGCAATTGCACAGTCCGATATCGACCCCAAAAGGGAATAAGTGGTAGAAAATGGATGGATGGATGGATGGATATCGTATGTTGCACCTTTTGGAAAGCTAACTCAACTGTGGACTCAGTAAAGAGTCCAACATCACCAATTTGGACCAGCACCAAATCAAGGAATCTGCGTGTATACGTATTTTGTCTTTTGCGTGTGTTTTTTTTGTGATAGCGGTTATGGCAAAATAAAGAAGTATAATGAAGACGATAAAGGAAGGCGGGCTGCACGCACCTTTCGTCACAATAAGTGATGGGTGTCAAACTCTGGCCCGCGGGCCAAATCTGGCCCGCCGTGTAATTTAATTTGGCCCTTGAGGCAATATCAATTTAGCATTAGAGCTGGCCCGCCCCTGTAACACCACATTCACCGCTAATACTCATACTTGCCAACCCTCCCAATTTTCCCGGTAGACTCCCGAAGTTCAGTGCCCCTCCCGAAAATCTCCCGGGGGCAACCATTCTCCCCAATTTCTACCGATTTCCACCTGGACAAGTATATTGGGGGCGTGCATTTAAGGTACTGCCTTTAGCGTTCTCTACAACCTGTCGTCACGTCCGCTTTTCCTCCATACTAACAGCGTGTCACATATTTGTGGCTTTTACACACACACACACACACAGTGAATGCAATGCATACTTGGTCAACAGCCATACAGGTCACACTGAAGGTGGCTGTATAAACAACTTTAGCACTGTTACAAATATGCCCCACATTGTGAACCCAAACCAAACAAGAATGACGAACACATTTTGGGTGAACATCCGCACCGTAACACAACAGAACAAATACCCAGAACCCCTTGCAGCACTAACTCTTCCGGGAAACTTCCAGCAAACTGACCGATAATTAACGTTTTATTCACGCATTTTCTCTTGCTACTTCAAGGCTTGAATGTTTGGTTCATTCATTATTGTTATTTTATTTTCAAATGTATTATTAGCCTGTGGAATTTTTTTTTATATTTACCTCAGAAGATTGCAAATAGAAAAAAAGGCAAAATATTTTTAAATTTTATTTGATATGCCATGTGAGTGTGAATGTTGTCTGTCCATCTGTGTTGGCCCTGCGATGAGGTGGCGACTTGTCCAGGGTGTACCCCGCCTTACGCCCGATTGTAGCTGAGATAGGCGCCAGCGCCCCCCGCGACCCCAAAAGGGAATAAGCGGTAGAAAATGGATGGATGGATGCCATTGATATTTTTTAAATTATTATTATTATTATTATTTGAAACTGAATTTTGCATGTCACTAAAGTTATATAAGCCTTGCTTGTTCAATATTTAATGCAAAACTTGTTTGGGTCCCTATTAAAAGGTTAATTTGTTCAACCTTGGCCCCGCGGCTTTGTTCCGTTTAAAATTTTGTCCCACTCTGTATTTGACTTTGACACCCCTGCAATAAGTCAACAACAACAACCAACGAGGTAGAAGGGAATGTATTATGGTGAGCTGCATGCTTGCAAGGCCAATCACATCCATCCTGCTTCTGCGTGTACTGGACCAAAAATACAAAAAACAAATCTGTCTGGAGCCGTAAAAAAATTAAAAATCCGTAAAAAAGTCTTATAACAAAGGCAACACATAACGCTATAGTAGCCTACTATCAAAATAACTGAGTCGCAGGCTGAAGCAAATCTTCGTTGACATAAATGTTGAAATGTAATATTTATTCTTCACATTTTTACATTACTAAATTACCTGTAGATGTGTATGTCCAAGTCTTCTTTTAATAGATTCATTACATTTGGCAAGCTAGGTAATGTTTGCTGTGGTCTGGAACAACATGGCACACAAACTATCTGAAATGTCTCATTAGACATGCAAAACTAAATTATATACAAAGAGGATACAAGTAAAGGACATGTATGTGTATATGTATATGTATATACAACTAGCCTAAATAGCATGTTAGCATTGATTAGCTTGCAGTCATGCACTGACCAAATATTGATTGATTGAAACTTTTATTAGTAGATTGTACAGTACAGTGCATATTCCGTACAATTGACCACTAAATGGTAACACCCCAATAAGTTTTTCAACTTGTTTAAGTCGGGGTCCACGTTAATCAATTCATAATACAAATATAAACTATCAGCATAATACAGTCATCACACAAGTTAATCATCAGAGTATATACATTGAATTACTTACATTATTTAAGAAATATGTCTGACTAGCACTCCAACAAGTCAATAACATCAACAAAGCACACCTTTGTGTATTCACGCACAGTATCAAACTTTTGGTGGACAAAAAGCGACAAAGAGGGTTTTACATGTAAGCAAACTGTTGTGTCACAGTCAACACTATGATGAGTTCAAGAACCGCTGAAATGAGTAGGACAAAACGACGTTCACCAAATACTCTCATCAGTGAAGCATACACACAAACTTCTTTAAACAGCGGGCGTTTGTCACAATTGGGAAGGTTTGTGTCATGTTTGTCCTTAAACAAAAAACATACTAAAACAAAAACATAATTTTCCCCCATTTTTTTACATTTTCACAATTTTTTTTAAAAAATGGCTCCGGGAAGCCACTAGGGCGGCGCTAAAGAACCTCAACTTAGATATTTGACGGTTGAAAATGTTACCCAAACAATGCCTGTACCGGTAATCAAGCCGTCATAAAGTTGGTAACTATGAAATACGAAAAAAAAAATCCGTAAAAATGTAAACAAAACCGCATTGAAGTGGAACATGTCCTAATGTACTTTCCACAACATTTCGTGATTACACATGAAACTACGTGGCGCGGTTGGGGATGAGTGGCCGTGCCGGCAACCTGAGGGTTCCTGGTTCGATCCCCAGGTTCTACCAACCGAGTCACATTCCGTTGTGCTTGAGCAAGACACGTCACCCTTGCTCCTGATGGGCCGTGGTTACACCATCAGTGTGTGAAAGTGTGTGTGTGAGTGGGTGAATGTGGAAAAGTGTCAAAGCGCTTTTGGTACCTTGAAGGTAGAAAAGCGCTATACTGGTATAACCCATTCACTTTGATACCAAGTTGATACCAAAACGCACAAAAACACCGATACCTGCCTTTTTTCACTATCACCAGTATCGAATACTGTACAAACCCTTTTTTTTTCTCTACAAAAAATAGCCAGGGTAACACACACTTCCATTATGCACGCTTCGAAACACACCTTTTGCCAGAGAGTAAAGGGTTGACGCACTTTAGCGACTTTGTTGCTATATTTAACGAGTAACGATACATATTAACAGTGAATTAAATGTGTACCTTGTATCGTGCATTAATTTGCCAGTCAATAATTAGCGAAAGCATTTTCTTTTCGCCTGTGAGCTCCGCCACCACAAGCCCAAGAATTCACTTTGATTCCAAGTCGATACCAAAACGCACAAAAACACCGATACCTGCCTTTTTTCACTATCACCAGTACCGAATACTATACAACATTTTTTTTTCTCTACAGAAAATAGCCAGGGTAACACACACTTCCATTATGCAACGCTTCGAAACACACTTCATACACCTTTTGCCAGAGAGTAAAACGTTGGCGCACTTTAGCGACTTTGTTGCTATATTTAACGAGTCGCGATACATATTAACAGTGAATTAAATGTGTACCTTGCATCTTGCATCCATTTGCCAGTCAATAATTTGTGAAAGCATTTGCCTTTCGCCGGTGAGCTCCGCCACCACAAGCCCAAGAATTCACTTTGATTCCAAGTCGATACCAACACGCACAAAAAAAAAAAACATACTTGCTTTTTTCACTGTCACCATGACCGAATACTGTACAACACTTTTTTTTCTCTACAGAAAATAGCCAGGGTAACACACACTTCCATTATGCAACGCTTCGAAACACACTTCATACACCTTTTGCCGGAGAGTAAAACGTTGACGCACTTTAGCGACGTTGCTATATTTAACGAGTCGCGATACACATTAACAGTGAATTAAATGTGTACCTTGCATCGTGCATTCATTTGCCAGTCAATAATTTGTGAAAGCATTTGCCTTTTGCCAGTGAGCTCCGCCACCACAAGCCCAAGAATTCACTTTGATTCCAAGTCGATACCAACACGCACAAAAACACCGATACTTGCTTTTTTTTCACTATCACCTGTACCGAATACTATACAACACTTTTTTTTCTCTACAGAAAGTAGCCAGGGTAACACACAATTCCATTATGCAACGCTTCGAAACACACTTCATACACCTTTTGCCAGAGAGTAAAACGTAGACGTACTTTAGCGACTTTGTTGCTATATTTAACAAGTCGCGATACATATTAACAGTGAATTACATGTGTACCTTGCATCGTGCATTCAATTGCCAGTCAATAATTTGCGAAAACATTTGGCTTTCGCCGGTGAGCTCCACCACCACAAGCCCAAGAATTCAATTAGATTCCAAGTCGATACCAACACGCACAAAAACACCAATACATGCTTTTTTCCACTATCACCAGTACCGAATACTGTACAAACCCTTTTTTATTTTCTCTACAGAAAATAGCCAGGGTAACACACACTTCCATTACACAACGCTTCGAAACACACCTTTTGCCAGAGAGTAAAATGTTGACGCACTTTAGCGACTTTGTTGCTATATTTAACGAGTCGCGATACATATTAACAGTGAATTACGTGTGTACCTTTCATCGTGCATTCATTTGCCAGTCAATAATTTGCGAAAACATTTGGCTTTCGCCGGTGAGCTCCGCCACCACAAGCCCAAGAATTCACTTTGATTCCAAGTCGATACCAAAACGCACAAAAACACCGATACCTGCCTTTTTTCACTATCACAAGTATCAAATACTATATAACACTTTTTTTTCTCTACAGAAAATAGCCAGGGTAACACACACTTCCATTATGCAACGCTTCGAAACACACTTCATACACCTTTTGCCAGAGAGTAAAACGTAGACGTACTTTAGCGACTTTGTTGCTATATTTAACAAGTCGCGATACATATTAACAGTGAATTAAATGTGTACCTTGCATCGTGCATTCATTTGCCAGTCAATAATTTGTGAAAGCATTTGCCTTTCGCCGGTGAGCTCCGCCACCACAAGCCCAATAATTAACTTTGATTCCAAATCGATACCAACAAGCACAAAAACACCGATACTTGCTTTTTTTTCACTATCACCAGTACCGAATACTGTACAACACTTTTTTTTCGCTACAGAAAATAGCCAGGGTAACACACACTTCCATTATGCAACGCTTCGAAACACACCTTTTGCCAGAGAGTAAAACGTTGACGCATTTTAGCGACTTTGTTGCTATATTTAACGAGTAATGATACATATTAACAGTGAATTAAATGTGTACCTTGCATCGTGCATCCATTTGCCAGTCAATAATTTGCGAAAGCATTTGCCTTTCGCCGGTGAGCTCCGCCACCACAAGCCCAATAATTCACTTTGATTCCAAGTCGATACCAACACGCACAAAAAAAATGATACCTGCCTTTTTTCACTATCACCAGTACCGAATACTGTACAACACTTTTTTTTCGCTACAGAAAATAGCCAGGGTAACACACAATTCCATTACGCAACGCTTCGAAACACACCTTTTGCCAGAGAGTAAAACGCTGACGCACTTTAGCGACGTTGTTGCTATATTTAACGAGTCGCGATACATATTAACAGTGAATTAAATGTGTACCTTCCATCATGCATTCATTTGCCAGTCAATAATTTGCGAAATCATTTGCCTTTCGCCGGTGAGCTCCGCCACCACAAGCCCAATAATTCACTTTGATTCCAAGTTGATACCAACACACACAAAAACACCGATACCTGCTTTTTTTTCACTATCACCTGTACCGAATACTGTACAACACTTTTTTTTGCTACAGAATATAGCCAGGGTAACACACACTTCCATTATGCAACGCTTCGAAACACACCTTTTGCCAGAGAGTAAAACGTTGACGCACTTTAGCGACTTTGTTGCTATATTTAATGAGTCGCGATACATATTAACAGTGAATTAAATGTGTAATTTGCATCGTAGATTCATTTGCCAGTCAATAATTTGCGAAAGCATTTGCCTTTCGCCGGTGAGCTCCGCCACCACAAGCCCAATAATTCACTTTGATTCCAAGTCGATACCAAAACGCACAAAAACACCGATACCTGCCTTTTTTCACTATCACCTGTACCGAATACTATACAACACTTTTTTTTCTCTACAGAAAATAGCAAGGATAACACACAATTCCAATATGCAACGCTTCGAAACACACCTTTTGCCAGAGAGTAAAACGTTCACGCACTTTAGCGACTTTGTTGCTATATTTAACGAGTCGCGATACATATTAACAGTGAATTACATGTGTACTTTGCATCGTGCATCCATTTGCCAGTCAATAATTTGCGAAAGCATTTGCCTTTCGCCGGTGAGCTCCGCCACCACAAGCCCAAGAATCCACTTTGATTCCAAGTCGATACCAACACACACAAAAACACCGATACATGCCTGTTTTCACTATCACCAGTACCGAATGCTATACAACACTTTTTTTCTCTACAGAAAATAGCCAAGGTAACACACAATTCCATTATGCAACGCTTCGAAACACACCTTTTGCCAGAGAGTAAAACGTAGACGTACTTTAGCGACTTTGTTGCTATATTTAACGAGTCGCGATACATATTAACAGTGAATTACATGTGTACCTTGCATCGTGCATTCAATTGCCAGTCAATAATTTGCGAAAACATTTGGCTTTCGCCGGTAAGCTCCGCCACCACAAGCCCAATAATTCACTTTGATTCCAAATCGATACCAACATGCACAAAAAAAAACGATACTTGCTTTTTTTCACTATCACCAGTACCGAATACTATAAAACACTTTTTTTTCTCTACAGAAAATAGCCAGGGTAACACACAATTCCAATATGCAACGCTTCGAAACACACCTTTTGCCAGAGAGTAAAACACTGACGCACTTTAGCGACTTTGTTGTTATATTTAACGAGTAACGATACATATTAACAGTGAATTAAATGTGTAATTTGCATTGTGCATTCATTTGCCAGTCAATAATTTGCGAAAATATTTGGCTTTCGCTGGTGAGCTCCGCCACCAGAAGCCCAAGAATTCACTTTGATTCCAAGTCGATACCAACACGCACAAAAACACCGATACCTGCCTTTTTTCACTATCACCAGTACCGAATACTATACAACACTTTTTTTTCTCTACAGAAAATAGCCAGGGTAACACACAATTCCATTATGCAACGCTTCGAAACACACCTTTTGCCAGAGAGTAAAACGTTGACGCACTTTAGCGACGTTGCTATATTTAACGAGTCGCGATACATATTAACAGTGAATTAAATGTGTACGTTGCATCGTGCATTTATTTGCCAGTCAATAATTTGCGAAATCATTTGCCTTTCGCCGGTGAGCTCCGCCACCACAAGCCCAAGAATTCACTTTGATTCCAAGTCGATACCAACACGCACAAAAACCACAGATACCTGTTTTTTTTCCACTATCACCAATACTGAATACTGTACAACACTTGTTTTTTCTCTACAGAAAATAGCCAGGGTAACACACAATTCCATTATGCAACACTTCGAAACACACCTTTTGCCAGAGAGTAAAACGCAGATGCACTTTAGCGACTCTGTTGCTATATTTAACGAGTAACGATACATATTAACAGTGAATTAAATGTGTAATTTGCATTGTGCATCAATGCCAGTCAATAATTTGTGAAAGCATTTGCCTTTCGCCAGTGAGCTCCGCCACCACAAGCCCAAGAATTCACTTTGATTCCAAGTTGATACCAACACGCACAAAAACACCGATACTTGCTTTTCTTTCACTATCACCAGTACCGAATACTGTACAACACTTTCTTTTTCCTCTACAGAAAATAGCCAGTGTAACACACACTTCCATTATGCAACGCTTCAAAACACACTTCATACACCTTTTTCCAGAGAGTAAAACGTCGACGCACTTCGGTGACTTATTTGCTATATTTAACGAGTAGCTATAGATATTAACAGTGAGTTACATGTGTACCTTGCATCGTGCATCCATTTGCCAGTCAATAATTTGCAAAAGCATTAGCCTTTTGGCGGTGAGCTCCGCCACCACAAGCCCAAGAATTCATTTTGATTCCAAGTCGATACAAACACGCACAAAAACACCGATACTTGCTTTTTTTCCACTATCCCCAGTACCGAATACTGTACAACACTTTTTTTTCGCTACAAAAATAGCCAGGGTAACACACACTTCCATTATGCAACACTTCGAAACACACTTCATACACCTTTTGCCAGAGAGTAAAACGCTGACGCATTTTAGCGACTTTGTTGCTATATTTAACGAGTCGCAATACATATTAACAGTGAATTAAATGTGTACCTTGCATCGTGCATTCATTTGCCAGTCAATAATTAGCGAAAGCATTTTCTTTTCGCCTGTGAGCTCCGCCACCACAAGCCCAAGAATTCACTTTGATTCCAAGTCGATACCAAAACGCACAAAAACACCGATACCTGCCTTTTTTCACTATCACAAGTATCAAATACTATATAACACTTTTTTTTCTCTACAGAAAATAGCCAGGGTAACACACACTTCCATTATGCACGCTTCGAAACACACCTTTTGCCAGAGAGTAAAGGGTTGACGCACTTTAGCGACTTTGTTGCTATATTTAACGAGTAACGATACATATTAACAGTGAATTAAATGTGTACCTTGTATCGTGCATTAATTTGCCAGTCAATACTTAGCGAAAGCATTTTCTTTTTGCCTGTGAGCTCCGCCACCACAAGCCCAAGAAATCACTTTGATTCCAAGTCGATACCAAAACGCATAAAAACACCGATACCTGCCTTTTTTCACTATCACAAGTACCAAATACTATATAACACTTTTTTTCCTCTACAGAAAATAGCCAGGGTAACACACACTTCCATTATGCACGCTTCGAAACACACCTTTTGCCAGAGAGTAAAACGTTGACGCACTTTAGCGACTTTGTTGCTATATTTAACGAGTAACGATACATATTAACAGTGAATTAAATGTGTACCTTGTATCGTGCATTAAGTTGCCAGTCAATAATTAGCGAAAGCATTTTCTTTTCGCCTGTGAGCTCCGCCACCACAAGCCCAAGAAATCACTTTGATTCCAAGTCGATACCAAAACGCATAAAAACACCGATACCTGCCTTTTTTCACTATCACAAGTATCAAATACTATACAACACTTTTTTTCCTCTACAGAAAATAGCCAGGGTAACACACACTTCCATTATGCACGCTTCGAAACACACCTTTTGCCAGAGAGTAAAGGCTTGACGCACTTTAGCGACTTTGTTGCTATATTTAACGAGTAACGATACATATTAACAGTGAATTAAATGTGTACCTTGTATCGTGCATTAATTTGCCAGTCAATAATTAGCGAAAGCATTTTCTTTTCGCCTGTGAGCTCCGCCACCACAAGCCCAAGAAATCACTTTGATTCCAAGTCGATACCAAAACGCACAAAAACACCGATACCTGCCTTTTTTCACTATCACAAGTATCAAATACTATATAACACTTTTTTTTCTCTACAGAAAATAGCCAGGGTAACACACACTTCCATTATGCAACGCTTCGAAACACACTTCATACACCTTTTGCCAGAGAGTAAAACGTAGACGTACTTTAGCGACTTTGTTGCTATATTTAACGAGTCTCGATACATATTAACAGTGAATTACATGTGTACTTTGCATCGTGCATCCGTTTGCCAGACAATAATTTGCCTTTCGCCGGTAAGCTCCGCCACCACAAGCCCAGGGAGCGTGCTGGGGGGAAAAAAACCTTTTATTGCCTCAATAAATTGCCTCATTTGGCAGCACTTTTGAGCACCACGGCTCTACTTGCAATATTTCACCAGGAAGGCAACGTGTGCTTTGCTGAACGCTGCTTTTTTTTTTATTTTTTTTTTTCATGGCATATTGTAGAAATAGAAGGATTAAATGTCGATACATGCAAAAATCGTGACCCGCTGAAACGTCGATACCCTACATGAGACCTTTGACGGTATCATCCAAAGTAGATACGTTATGGACAAACATTGCATTTTCCAAGACACGCTGCTTAACTTTTGAACAGTTTGCCTCACAGTTAAAGCGAGATTAAAAAAAAGCCCCCCCCCCCTCCCCCACCCCCCGGTCGCTCCTGATGCTGTGTCATCAGTGTCAATGATCTTTATTTCCCCTGCATGGCGGCATCGCCTGGTGAATGTTAATGTGGACGTCTGAATGAGGCTACCCCAGAAAAGCTCTTTGAGTACCTAGAAGGTACAAAAGGCCTTGTATATATATAAAGCCAGGTTTAGCAGCGCCGTTTTAATAAGCCGATAAATAACGATATCCTTGTTTGCATGCCGGGGGAAACACACCAAACTGATTAAAAGGGAGACACAACTTGTTACGAATCAAACAATAAGTTTGTGGACATTTTCGACTGGTGCACAAAAAGTCTACCGAGGCTTGACCGAAACCCTGACCTAAACCCTATTAAAGACATTGTAGGTGGACCTATGACAAACACTGCATGCCAATGACCTCACAAACGGTATTTTCTGGGTGAATGAATGTAAACAAATCTGGCAGAATATCCATCCAGGAGAGTAAAATGCTATATAAAATGCTCTATTCAGCTTTTTTTTTTTAACCACCTAAAAAACAAAGAGGAATAATGTCCAAAAGCAGACTTAGAAAGACTAATCCTTTGTGAATTGTGAATTATATTTTATATAGCGCTTTTCTCTAGTGACTCAAAGCGCTTTACATAGTGAAACCCAATATCTAAGTTACGTTTAAACCAGTGTGGGTGGCACTGGGAGCAGGTGGGTCAAGTGTCTTGCCCAAGGACACAACGGCAGTGACTAGGATAGCGGAAGCGGGAATTGAACCTGCGACCCTCAAGTTGCTGGCACTGCCGCTCTACCAACCGAGCTATACCGCCCTTTGTCTCCAGCAGGTTAGAATCCTGTAATGGGGCTCTCTAAACCAGCAGCTGCATGTACATCCAGAATGCTGCTGCTCGAGTCCTGACTAGAACCGGGAAATATGACCATATAAGCCCGGTGCCGGGGTCACTTCCTGTTGCTAGGAGAACAGACTTGGATTGAGTGTGTCACGCCTATGAATCATGTTTTGTTTTTGTCATGTTTGGTCTTGTTATGTTGTGTTTTTTTGGACACTTCCTGGTTTGTTTTCGTCTCCATGCCAACTCATTGATTTTCACCTTGCCTTTAAGTCACGCCCCTGTCCTCAGCCCTCGCACCTGTTAGTAATGATCGCAGTCATTATTTAAACCACTTTACCCACTTTTCCTAACTCCTTTCATGCCAAAGATCACGCTCTTCGTTTTGTCCAAGCCACGTACGTTTTTGTTGTTAATGCCACAGTGCAAGTTTTTGTTTCATGTTTATAGTCTTTTGTTTTTTCATTAGCCAAGTTTGTTTTCCGCCCTCGTGCGCGCCTTTGTTTGCCTTTTGTTGTAGTCTGTTTGTTTAGTAATAAATCATCATGTACTTACATTCACGCCTGGCTCGTGCAAATCATCCTCTGCGTCGGAGAAACAATCAAAGTCCGAGTTCATGTTTGACAGAGTACAAGTCTTTCCAATCTGGAATAGTCTTTCGGAAGATGTGAGACAGGCCTCAACTTTGGCAATGTTGAAATCCAGGCTGTGTTTTGATTTTAATTTTAATTATGATTGTTTTTAATGGAGATTTTATTTTCAGATTTCAACGTCAATTAGGATTATTTCCTACTTTTTTGCTATTTTCCGTAAAGCACTTTGAATTGCCTTGTGTACAAATTGCGCTCTATAAATAATCAAATCTCCTCACTATTAGTCTTATTTTGTATATTCTCAAGAACCAAAGTCCTCTACAGTAGACATTCGATGTTGGTCCATTTATTTTTGCCAGAGTTACAGGAGTTAGGACCTTCTGCAAAAAAGTTAGGCAAAGATCCTTTCGCTACAAAAATCTAGTTTTTTAAACTGAGTCACCAGTAAAAAAAAAGCCCAAAAGATGAAAAAGAGAGCACCTAAACACCACCAGTACAGTAGGAAGGGGGTTCATAAGGCCCCATTTACTGCGGTTTACCTGACACATGAAAAGTGACAAATTTGGGCGGCAAACTATCCACTTCAGCGGCCAGGTGGCAGTACAATTTATTAAAATGTGTCTCGTGGCATTCCAACTTCAACCACAGCGTTGGTCGCTATTGGTAAGGTGCCACTTTTCATCATTTTCAGCAGACCTCATTGCAAAATGATTAACTCCGCTTAAGAACAAGGCCATAAAAAACCCCTTCCCTACCGTGTAACTTAAGACGACTAACCAATGACTACTGACTGCAGGAAAACCACCAGTAAAGTAAAACAATGATATTCTTATGGCCCCATTTATTGCAGTTTACCTGACACATGAAAAGTGACAAATTTGGGCAGCGCACTATCCACTTCAGCGGCCAGGTGGCAGTAGAGCGTCGAATTTATTAAAATGTGTCTTGTGGCAATTCCAACTTCAACCACAGTGTTGGTCGCTATAGTTAGGGTGCCACTTTCCATCATTTTCGTCAGACCTCATTGCAAAATAACTAACCCCGCTTAGGAACGAGCCCTTATGAACCCCTTCCCTCCCGTGTAACTTAAGACGACTAACAAATGACTACTGACTGCAGGAAAACCACCAGTACAGTAAAGAAATGATATTCATAAGGCCCCATTTGTTGCGGTTTATCTGACACATGAAAAGTGACACATTTGGGTGATGTACTATCCACTTCAGCAGGCCAGATGGCAGTAGAATGTTGAATGCATTAAAATGTGTCTTATGGCACTTCCAACTTCGACCACAGAGTCAGTTGCTATAGGTACGGTGCCACTTTCCATCATGTTCAGCAGACCACATTGCAAAATGATTAACCCCGCTTCAGAACGGCGCCAAATGAACCCCTTCCGTTTAACTAAAGAAGTCGAACAAATGACTACTGATGAGGGCTGATAATCATGCTGGTAATGTAACTAGCACCGGCTACAGAAAAACCACCAGTACAGCAAAAAAATGATATTCATACGGCCCCATTTGTGGCAGTTTACCTGACACATGAAAAGTGACAAATTTGGGCGAAAAACTATCCACTTCAGCGGCCAGGTGGCAGTAGAAAGTTGAATTTAATAAAATGTGTCTTGTGGCAATTCCAACTTCGACAACAGCGTCACTTGCTATAAATACGGTGTCACTTTCCATCATTTTCAGCAGACCGCATTGCAAAATGATTAACCCCGCTTAGGAACGGGGCCAAATGAACCCCTTCCCTATCGTGTAGCTTAAGACGACTAACAAATGACTACTGACTGCAGGAAAACCACCAGTACAGTAAAAAAAATATTCATATGTCCCCATTTGTTGCGGTTTATCTGACACATGAAAAGTGACAAATTTGGGTGGTGCACTATCCACTTCAGCGGCCAAATGGCAGTAGAGTGTTGAATACATTAAAATGTGTCTTGTGGCAAATCCAACTTCGACCACAGAATCAGTTGCTATAAGCAGGGTGCCACTTTCCATCATTTTCAGCAGACCACATTGCAAAATGATTAACCCCGCTAAGGAATGGGGCCAAATGAACCCCTTCCCTACCATTTAAGTAAAGAAGTCGAACAAATGACTACTGATGGGAGCTGATAATCATGCTGGTAATGTAACTAGCACCGGCTGCAGAAAAACCACCAGTACAGTAAAAAAAATATATATACATACGGCTCCATTTGTTGCAGTTTACCTGACACATGAAAAGTGACAAATTTGGGCGGCACACTATCCACTTCAGCTGCCAGGTGGCAGTAGAGCGTCAAATTTATTAAAATGTGTCTTGTGGAAATTCCAACTTCAACCACAGCGTTAGTCGCTACAGGAAGGGTGCCACTTTCAATCATTTTCAGCAGACCGCATTGCAAAATGATGAACCCCGCTTAGGAACAAGGCCATATGAACCCCTTCCCTACCGTTTAACATAAGACGACTAACAAATGACTACTGACTGCAGGAAAACCACCAGTACAGTAAATAAATGATATTCATAAGGCCCCATTTGTTGCAGTTTACCTGACACATGAAAAGTGACAAATTTGGGTGGTGTACTATCCACTTTAGCGGCCAGGTGGCAGTAGAGCGTCGAATTTATTCAAATGTGTCTTGTGGCAATTCCAACTTCGACCACAGAGTCAGTCGCTATATGTAGGGTGCCACTTTCCATCATTTTCAGCAGACCGCATTACAAAATGATTAACCCCGCTAAGGAACAGGGCCCTATGAACCCCTTCCGTACCGTTTAACTAAAGAAGTCGAACAAATGACTACTGATGGGGGGTGATAATCATGCTGGTAATGTAACTAGCACCGGCTGCAGAAAAACCACAAGTACAGTAAAAAAAAATATATATACATACGGCCCTATTTGTTGCAGTTTACCTGACACATGAAAAGTGACAAATTTGGGCGGCACACTATCCACTTCAGCTGCCAGGTGGCAGTAGAGCGTCAAATTGATTAAAATGTGTCTTGTGGAAATTCCAACTTCAACCACAGCGTTAGTCGCTACAGGAAGGGTGCCACTTTCCATCATTTTCAGCAGACCTAATTGCAAAATAACTAACCCCGCTTAGGAACGAGCCCTTATGAACCCCTTCCCTACCGTGTAACTTAAGACGACTAACAAATGACTACTGACTGCAGGAAAACCACCAGTACAGTAAAGAAAATATTCATAAGGCCCCATTTGTTGCAGTTTACCTGACACATGAAAAGTGACAAATTTGGGTGGTGTACTATCCACTTCAGCGGCCAGGTGGCAGTAGAGTGTTGAATCCATTAAAATGTGTCTTGTGGCAATTCCAACTTCGACCACAGCGTCAGTTGCTATATATATGGTGTCACTTTCCATCATTTTCAGCAGACCTCATTGCAAAGTAATTAACCCCGCTTAGGAACGGGGCCATATGAACCCCTTCCCTACCGTGTAACTTAAGACGACTAACCAATGACTACTGACTGCAGGAAAACCACCAGTACAGCAAAAAAATGATATTCATTTGGCCCCATTTGTTCCGGTTAACCTGACACATGAAAAGTGACAAATTTGGGTGGTGCACTATCCACTTCAGCGGCCAAATGGCAGTAGAATGTTGAATACATTAAAATGTGTCTTGTGGCAAATCCAACTTCGACCACAGAATCAGTTGCTATAAGCAGGGTGCCACTTTCCATCATTTTCAGCAGACCACATTGCAAAATGATTAACCCCGCTAAGGAACGAGGCCATATGAACCCCTTTCCTACCGTGTAACTTAAGACGACTAACAAATGACTACTGGCTGCAGGAAAACCACCAGTAAAGTTAAAAAATATATATTCATATGGCCCCATTTGTTGAAGTTTACCTGACACATGAAAAGTGACAAATTTGGGTGATGTACTATCCACTTCAGCAGCCAGATGGCAGTAGAGTGTTGAATACATTAAAATGTGTCTTGTGGCAATTCCAACTTCGACCACAGCGTCAGTTGCTATATATAGAGTGTCACTTTCCATCATTTTCAGCAGACCGCATTGCAAAATGATTAACCTCGCTTAGGAACGGGCCCTTATGAAACCCTTCCCTATCGTGTAATTTAAGACGACTAACAAATGACTACTTACTGCAGGAAAACCACAAGTACAGTAAAAAAATGATATTCTTGTGGCCCCATTTGTTGCAGTTTACCTGACACATGAAAAGTGACAAATTTGGGCAGCGCACTATCCACTTCAGCGGCCAGGTGGCAGTAGAGCGTCGAATTTATTAAAATGTGTCTTGTGGCAATTCCAACTTCAACCACAGTGTTGGTCGCTATAGTTAGGGTGCCACTTTCCATCATTTTCAGCAGACCTCATTGCGAAATAACTAACCCCGCTTAGGAACGGGGCCATATGAACCCCTTTCCTACCATGTAACTTAAGACGACTAACAAATGACTACTGACTGCAGGAAAACCACCAATAAAGTAAAACAATGATATTCATATGGCCCCATTTGTTGCAGTTTACCTGACACATGAAAAGTGATAAATTTGGGCGGCAAACTATCCACTTCAGCGGCCAGGTGGCAGTAGAGCGTCAAATTTATTAAAATGTGTCTCGTGGCATTCCAACTTCAACCACCGCGTTGGTCGCTATTGGTAAGGTGCCACTTTTCATCATTTTCAGCAGACCTCATTGCAAAATGATTAACCCCGCTTAGGAACGGGGCCAAATGAACCCCTTCCCTACCGTGTAACTTAAGACGACTAACAAATGACTACTGACTGCAGGAAAACCACCAGTACAGTAAAAAAATGATGTTCATATGGCCCCATTTGTTGCAGTTTACCTGACACATGAAAAGTGACAAATTTGGGTGGCGCACTATCCACTTCTGCGGGCAAATGGCAGTAGAGTGTTGAATCCATTGAAATGTGTCTTGTGGCAATTCCAACTTCGACCACAGAGTCAGTTGCTATATATAGGGTGTCACTTTCCATCATTTTCAGCAGACCGCATTGCAAAATGATTAACCCCGCTTAGGAACGGCGCCAAATGAAGCCCTTCCCTACCATATAACTAAAGAAGTCGAATAAATGACTACTGATGGGGGCTGATAATCATGCTGGTAATGTAACTAGCACCGGCTGCAGAAAAACCACCAATACAGTAAAAAAAAGATATTCATATGGCCCCATTTATGCGGTTTGCCTGACACATGAAAAGTGACAAATTTGGGTGGTGTACTATCTACTTCAGCGGGCCAGATGGCAGTAGAATGTTGAATACATTAAAATGTGTCTTGTGGCAATTCCAACTTCGACCACAGAGTCAGTTGCTATAGGTACGGTGCCACTTTCCATCATTTTCAGCAGACCACATTGCAAAATGAACCCCTTCCGTATAACTAAAGAAGTCGAACAAATGACTACTGATGAGGGCTGATAATCATGCTGGTAATGTAACTAGCACCGGCTGCAGAAAAACCACCAGTACAGTAAAAAAATGATATTCATACGGCCCCATTTGTTGCAGTTTACCTGACACATGAAAAGTGACAAATTTGGGTGATGTACTATCCACTTCAGCAGCCAGATGGCAGTAGAGTGTTGAATCCATTAAAATGTGTCTTGTGGCAATTCCAACTTCGACCACAGCGTCAGTTGCTATATATAGAGTGTCACTTTCCATCATTTTCAGCAGACCTTATTGCAAAATTATTAACCCCGCTTAGGAACGGGGCCATATGAACCCCTTCCCTACCGTGTAACTTAGGACGACTAACACATGACTACTTACTGCAGGAAAACCACAAGTACAGTAAAAAAATGATATTCGTGTGGCCCCATTTGTTGCAGTTTACCTGACACATGAAAAGTGACAAATTTGGGCAGCGCACTATCCACTTTAGCGGCCAGGTGGCAGTAGAGCGTCGAATTTATTCAAATGTGTCTTGTGGCAATTCCAACTTCGACCACAGAGTCAGTTGCTATATATAGGGTGTCACTTTCCATCATTTTCAGCAGACCGCATTGCAAAATGATTAACCCCGCTTAGGAACGGGGCCAAATGAAGCCCTTCCCTACCATATAACTAAAGAAGTCGAATAAATGACTACTGATGGGGGCTGATAATCATGCTGGTAATGTAACTAGCACCGGCTGCAGAAAAACCACCAATACAGTAAAAAAAAGATATTCATATGGCCCCATTTATGCGGTTTGCCTGACACATGAAAAGTGACAAATTTGGGTGGTGTACTATCTACTTCAGCGGGCCAGATGGCAGTAGAATGTTGAATACATTAAAATGTGTCTTGTGGCAATTCCAACTTCGACCACAGAGTCAGTTGCTATAGGTACGGTGCCACTTTCCATCATTTTCAGCAGACCACATTGCAAAATGAACCCCTTCCGTATAACTAAAGAAGTCGAACAAATGACTACTGATGAGGGCTGATAATCATGCTGGTAATGTAACTAGCACCGGCTGCAGAAAAACCACCAGTACAGTAAAAAAATGATATTCATACGGCCCCATTTGTTGCAGTTTACCTGACACATGAAAAGTGACAAATTTGGGTGATGTACTATCCACTTCAGCAGCCAGATGGCAGTAGAGTGTTGAATCCATTAAAATGTGTCTTGTGGCAATTCCAACTTCGACCACAGCGTCAGTTGCTATATATAGAGTGTCACTTTCCATCATTTTCAGCAGACCTTATTGCAAAATTATTAACCCCGCTTAGGAACGGGGCCATATGAACCCCTTCCCTACCGTGTAACTTAGGACGACTAACACATGACTACTTACTGCAGGAAAACCACAAGTACAGTAAAAAAATGATATTCGTGTGGCCCCATTTGTTGCAGTTTACCTGACACATGAAAAGTGACAAATTTGGGCAGCGCACTATCCACTTTAGCGGCCAGGTGGCAGTAGAGCGTCGAATTTATTCAAATGTGTCTTGTGGCAATTCCAACTTCGACCACAGAGTCAGTCGCTATATGTAGGGTGCCACTTTCCATCATTTTCAGCAGACCGCATTGCAAAATGATTAAACCCGCTTCAAAACGGGGCCAAATGAACCCCCTTCCCTACCGTATAATTAAAGAAGTCAAACAAATGACTACTGATGGGGGCTGATAATCATGCTGGTAATGTAACTAGCACCGGCTGCAGAAAAACCACCAGTACAGTAAAAAAAATTATATTCATAAGGCCCCATTTGTTGCAGTTTACCTGACACATGAAAAGTGACAAATTTGGGCGGCGCACAATCCACTTCAGCGGCCAGGTGGCAGTAGAAAGTTGAATTTAATAAAATGTGTCTTGTGGCAATTCCAACTTAGACTACAGCGTCGGTCGCTATTGGTAGGGTGCCACTTTCCATCATTTTCAGTAGACTGCATTGCAAAATGCCATATGAACCCCTTCCCCTACCGTGTAACTTAAGACGACTAACACATGACTACTGACTGCAGGAAAACCACCAGTACAGTAAAAAAATGATATTCATATTTGTTGCAGTTTACCTGACACATGAAAAGTGACAAATATGGGTGGCGTACTATCCACTTCAGCGGCCAGATGGCAGTAGAGCGTTTAAATCCATTAAAATGTGTCTTGTGGCAATTCCAACTTCAACCACAGCGTTGGTCGCTATAGGTAGGGTGCCACTTTCCATCATTTTCAGCAGACCGCATTGCAAAATGATTAACCCCGCTTAAGAACGGGGCTTATGAACACCTTCCCTACCATGTAACTTAAGACGACTAACACATGACTACTGACTGCAGGAAAACCTCCAGTACAGTAAAACAATTATATTCATATGGCCCCATTTGTTGCAGTTTACCTGACACATGAAAAGTGAAAATTTGGGTGTGTACTATCCACTTCAGCAGGCCAGATCGCAGTGGATTGTTGAATCATTAAATGTGGTCTGGTGGCAATTTCAATTTCGACCACAGAGTCAGTTGCTATATGTAGGGTGCCACTTTCATCATTTTCAGCAGACCGCATTGCAAAGTGATTAACCCCGCTTAGGAGGAGGCCATATGAACCCTTTCCCTACCGTGTAACTAAAGAAGTCAAACAAATAACTACCGATGGGGGCTGATGATGATGATGCTCGTAATGTAACCGGCACCGGCTGCAGGAACACCACCAATACAGTGGGAGGGGAATGGCCCCATTTGTTACCTGACACATGAAAAGTGACACATTTACGGCGGCGCACTATGCACTTCAGCGGCCCCATGACAATAAAGTGTTGAATATATTAAAATGTGTATTGTCGCAAATCCAACTTCAACCACAGCGTTAGTTGCTATGTGTAAGTTGACACTTCCATCATTTTCAGCAGACTGCATTGCAAAATGATTAATGTGGGCCTTATGATCCCTTTCCCTACTGTAGAACTAAAGACGTCGAACCAATATCTTTTGATTGGGTAAGAGGTAAACAAGCTACAGCTACACCTTAGTTGGACATCGTGGCTCGGTTGGTAGAGCGGCCGTGCCAGCAACTTGAGAGTTCCTGTTCGATTCCCAGCTTCTGCCATTCTAGCCACGTCCGTTGTGTCCTCGAGCGAGACACTTCACCCTTGCTCCTGATGGGTCGTGGTTAGGGCCCTGCACGGTGGCTTCCGCCATCAGTGCGTGAAGACGTTGTGTGAATGGGTGAATGTGGAAATAGTGCCAAAGCGCTTTGAGTATCGAGAAAAGTACTATCAAAGTAGAACCCATTCAGAACTTCTCTACATGGAGAGGAGCCAGATGAAGTGGTTCGGGCATCTGGTCAGGAGGTGTTTCACGGGGAAGACCCAGGACACGTTGGGAAGACTATGTCTCCGGCTGGCCTGGGAACGCCTTGGATCCCCAGGGAGGAGCTGGACAAAGTGGCTGGGGAGAGGGAAGTCTGGGCTTCCCTGCTTAGCTGCTGCCCCCGTGACCCAACTTCATATAAGCAGAAAAAGATGGATGAATCACATTAAGGAAAAAAAAATGGCAAAAATGAGAGGTTTTAGGGGGGAGCCTTGAGGGACGCCTCCCTAATAATCACAAGTCTGGATCCCAGTGTTCTATGTTTCTAGCAAAGGTTAAAACGTGTTGAAAGGAACACTCTTGTGTTGTTAGGAATCCACTGCAAAAATGTTTCCCAAGTTTTCGATTTCACCATTTTAATCCGATTTGGTCGACTTGAATGCAGATTGTCACTGTGTAGCTGCGGTCTGTACGAGTCAAGTCAAGAATTCTGCAATATGTTCCCTACTTAGGCTGCTGCCCCCGCGACCTCGACTCGGATAAGCGCAAGTGGACGGATGGATGGATAAGATATATTACGGAAAAAAACAAAAAGTGGACTTAAAGGGGATCCTTGAGGGACGCCTCCCTAATAATCACAAGTTTGGACCCCGGTGTTCTATGTTTGCTAGTAAAGGTTGTGAGAACTCTCGTGTTTTTAGGAATTCACTGCAGAAATGTTTGTCTCCCAAATTTTAATAATGGATTAGATTTATAATACAGTATATACACGTTGGAAGACTATCTCTCCCAGGCTGGCCTGGGAACACCTGGGACCCACCCGGGAGGAGCTGGACAAAGCGGCTGGGGGAGAGGGAAGTCTGGGCTTCCCTGCTTAGGCTGCTGCCCCGTGACCCAACTTCTATAAGCAGAAAAAGATGGATGAATCACATTGAGGAAAAAAAAATGCAAAAATGAGAGGGCTTAGGGGGAGCCTTGAGGGACCGCCTCCCTAATAATCACAAGTCTGGACCCCAGTGTTAAATGTTTTCTAGCAAAGGTTAAAACGTGTTGAAAGGAACACTCTTTGTTTTTAGGAATCCACTGCAAAAAAATTTGATTCCCAAGTTTCGATTTCACCATTTTAATCCTGATTTGGTCGACTTGAATGCAGATTGTCACTGTGTAGCTGCGGTGTGTACGAGTCAAGTCAAGAATTCTGCAATATTTTCCCTACTTAGGCTGCTGCCCCCGCGACCCTGCCTCGTGAATAAATCATATCACGAAAAAAAAAAAAACTGGCAAAATGTGAGGACTTAAAGGGGATCCTTGAGGGACGCCTCCCTGATAATCACAAGTTTGGACCCCGTGTTCTATGTTTGCTAGTAAAGGTTGTGAGCATCTTGTGTTTTAGGAATTCACTGCAAAAATGTTTGTCTCCCAATTTTAATAATAATAATGGATTATATTTATTTTTATATATATATACACGTTGGGAAGACTATCTCTCCCGGCTGGCCTGGGAACACCTTGAGACCCACCGCGGAGGAGCTGGACAAGTGGCTGGGGAGAGGGAAGTCTGGGCTTCCCTGCTTAGGCTGCTGCCCCCGTGACCCAACTTCATATAAGCAGAAAAAGATGGAAGAATCACATTAAGGAAAAAAAAAATGGCAAAAATTAGAGGTTTTAGAGGGAGCCTCGAGGGACGCCTCCCTAATAATCACAAGTCTGGACCCCAGTGTTCTATGTTTTCTAGCAAGGGTTAAACGTGTTGAAAGGAACACTCTTGTGTTTTTAGGGATCCACTGCAAAAAATGTTGTTTCCCAAGTTTCGATTTCACCATTTTAATCCTGATTTGGTCGACTTGAATGCAGATTGTCACTGTGTAGCTGCGGTGTGTACGAGTCAAGTCAAGAATTCTGCAATATTTTCCCTACTTAGGCTGCTGCCCCCGCGACCCTGCCTCGTGAATAAATCATATCACGAAAAAAAACAAAAAACTGGCTAAAATGTGAGGACTTAAAGGGGATCCTTGAGGGACGCCTCCCTGATAATCACAGTTTGGACCCCGGTGTTCTATATTTGCTAGTAAAGGTTGTGAGCACTCTCGTGTTTTTAGGAATTCACTGCAAAAATGTTTGTCTCCCAAATTTTAATAATAATAATGGATTATATTTATATTTATATATATATACACGTTGGGAAGACTATCTCTCCCGGCTGGCCTGGAACACCTTGGGACCCACCCGGGAGGAGCTGGACAAAGCGGCTGGGGAGAGGGGAAGTCTGGGTTTCCCTGCTTAGGCTGCTGCCCCCGTGACCCAACTTCATATAAGCAGAAAAAGATGATGAATCACATTATGGAAAAAAAATGGCAAAAATGAGAGGGCTTAGTGGGAGCCTTGAGGGACGCTCCCTAATAATCACAAGTCTGGACCCCAGTGTTCAATGTTTTCTAGCAAAGGTTAAAACGTGTTGAAAGGAGCACTCTTGTGTTTTTAGGAATCCACTGCAAAAAATGTTGTTTCCCGAGTTTCGATTTCACCATTTTAATCCGATTTGGTCGACTTGAATGCAGATTGTCACTTTGTAGCTGCGGTGTGTACGAGTCAAGTCAAGAATTCTGCAATATTTTCCCTACTTAGGCTGCTGCCCCCGCGACCCTGCCTCGTGAATAAATCATATCATGAAAAAAAACAAAAACTGGCTAAAATAAGAGGACTTAAAGGGGATCCTTGAGGGACGCTTCCCTAATAATCACAAGTTTGGACCCCGGTGTTCTATGTTTGCTAGTAAACGTGAGCACTCTCGTGTTTTTAGGAATTCACTGCAAAAATGTTTGTCTCCCAAATTTTAATAATAATAATGGATTATATTTATATTTATATATATATACACGTTGGGAAGACTATCTCTCCCGGCTGGCCTGGGAACACCTTGGGACCCACCCGGGAGGAGCTGGACAAAGCGGCTGGGGAGAGGGAAGTCTCGGCTTCCCTGCTTAGGCTGCTGCCCCCGTGACCCAACTTCATATAAGCAGAAAAAGATGGATGAATCACATTAAGGAAAAAAAAATGGCAAAAATGAGAGGGCTTAGTGGGAGCCTTGAGGGACGCCTCCCTAATAATCACAAGTCTGGACCCCAGTGTTCAATGTTTTCTAGCAAAGGTTAAAACGTGTTGAAAGGAACACTCTTGTGTTTTTAGGAATCCACTGCAAAAAAATTTGATTCCCAAGTTTCGATTTCACCATTTTAATCGGATTTGGTCGACTTGAATGCAGATTGTCACTGTGTAGCTGCGGTGTGTACGAGTCAAGTCAAGAATTCTGCAATATTTTCCCTACTTAGGCTGCTGCCCCCGCGACCCTGCCTCGTGAATAAATCATATCATGAAAAAAAACAAAAACTGGCTAAAATAAGAGGACTTAAAGGGGATCCTTGAGGGACGCCTCCCTGATAATCACAAGTTTGGACCCCGGTGTTCTATATTTGCTAGTAAAGGTTGTGAGCACTATCGTGTTTTTAGGAATTCACTGCAAAAATGTTTGTCTCCCAAATTTTAATAATAATAATGGATTATATTTATATTTATATATATATACACGTTGGGAAGACTATCTCTCCCGGCTGGCCTGGGAACACCTTGGGACCCACCCGGGAGGAGCTGGACAAAGCGGCTGGGGAGAGGGAAGTCTGGGCTTCCCTGCTTAGGCTGCTGCCCCCGTGACCCAACTTCATATAAGCAGAAAAAGATGGATGAATCACATTAAGGAAAAAAAAAAAAGACACTCAAAGCGCTTCAGAGAGAAGTGAGAACCCACCCGGTGGTGGTAAGCTACATTTGTAGCCCCAGCTACTGAACTCCGGGGCCAGGATTTGGTGGAAATAGTCCTGGTGTAAACCTCGGCATGTAGGAGAGTACACCCGAGGACAAAGTAGTCTAACTTGCATAGCTTATTTCTAACGCACCTCCTTCACACCAACCTACGGACCAACGTTGGGCTTTTTTTTTTTTCTTCTTCTTCTCGCTTTTCTTCTAGCAACAAGCAAAGGGTCATTTTCAGCACCACCCACTGACGAACAGCTCTTATTCAGACTGGGTTTTTTTTTTTTAAAGCAAAACCGCCTCTCACTCTGGACAGTTTTTAATATCCATCCTGCGTCAGGGGGATGCTCAAGGAAGGGACGAGAAAACCTCAACAATAAAAGGACCAAAACATCACAACAAGCTCATTTTTGGAACAAAATGCCACAATCCAATTTGCCTTCAGGCTCAATCTCTGCACCTTTTTTTTTTTTTTTTTTTTGCATGGTTGTTGCTGCAAATGTGTATGCTGAGAATACCTGAACTGAATTTGAATTACCATATGACGTATGTCTCTTCAACAGGGGAGTCTCACACATCCTTGCAGCCTCCAGCAAGCCCAAACCAGCAATTTGTTGCATAGATAACCTCCGTGCCGATGCTTTTATATCGTGGGTAACATCGTATATCTCCACACCTGCGGGGGTTGTGCACACACACACGCACACTTACGCACAATTGCGACAAACGCCGATGAAAATGCATGGGGGGGGGGGGAAAAAGTGTATTTCCATACGTTAAAGTACCGGACTTAACCTCGTCTCGGCTGAGGCGACGCGAGACGATCCACGGCGGATCACACCGGACGTGGGCTGAATTTGAGTGAAGGCAATCAAATACTTACGCATTTTTCTCGAGTGAATACAAATTGCAGGAGAGGGGTGGGGGGGGGGAGACGAAAAAAAAATCAAGCCCCCCGCGATGTTGTGGGGCAGACGTCCATGTGGGGAGGAGGTCTGCTGCAGTCCAAGTCCGAAGCCTGCGAGGAAATGCCAAACATTACCCGGTTTGGAAAAAAAAAAAAGAAAAAAAAGGAGTAAAAAAAAAAAAAAAAAAACGAGTCGCGTGGATTTTGCGGTGCGGTTCTGTGCACGCGTGTTCCCCCTCGTTTTATTTGCTTTCCCCCGTGGATACGATGGGGGGGTGATGATGATGATGGTGCTCGTAATGTAACCGGCACCCGGCTGCAGGACGAGGCGGGAAGATATTCCGATCTGGACTGGGAGGAGGAGGAGGAGGAGGAGGGAAGGAGGGAAGGTGGGGGGGGGGGGGGGATCCTGCAGAGTTTCAGATGATTGGGGGGGGGAGTGGTGGGGGGTCGAGTCCGTGATTGCGCCTTCACTCTAACCCATGGGTGTCAAACTCTGGCCCGCGGGCCAAATTTGGCCCTTGAGGCAATATGAAATTAACATTAGAGCTGGCCATCCATCCATCCATCCATCCATTCTCTACCGCTTATTCCCTTTCGGGGTCGCGGGGGGCGCTGGCGCCTATCTCAGCTACAATCGGGCGGAAGGCAGGGTACACCCTGGACAAGTCGCCACCTCATCGCAGGGCCAACACAGATAGACAGACAACATTCACACAATAGGGCCAATTTAGTGTTGCCAATCAACCTATCCCCAGGTGCATGTCTTTGGAAGTGGGAGGAAGCCGGAGTACCCGGAGAGAACCCACGCATTCACGGGGGAGAACATGCAAACTCCACACAGAAAGATCCCGAGCCTGGATTTGAACCCAGGACTGCAGGACCTTCGTATTGTGAGGCGGACGCACTAACCCCTCTGCCACCGTGAAGCCCATCTGGACTGGGAGGAGGAGGAGGGAAGGAGGGAACTCCTGCAGAGTTTCAGATGATGGAGGGGGGGGGGGGAGTGGTGGGGGGTCGAGTCCGTGATTGCGCCTTCACTCTAACCCATGGGTGTCAAACTCTGGCCCGCGGGCCAAATTTGGCCCGTCCTGTAATTTCATTTGGCCCTTGAGGCAATATGAAATTAACATTAGAGCTGGCCCTCCGGTATTATAAAAAAAAAAAAAGTCTGCGGGCTATAGAGCGTTTTCCGTTCGGGCTCCAGTACTCTGGAATGCCCTCCCGGTAACAGTTCGAGATGCTACCTCAGTAGAAGCATTTAAGTCTCACCTTAAAACTCATCTGTATACTCTAGCCTTCAAATAGACCTCCTTTTTAGACCAGTTGATCTGCCGCTTCTTTTCTTTCTCCTAAGTCCCCCCCTCCCTTGTGGAGGTGGTCCGGTCCGATGACCATGGATGAAGTACTGGCTGTGCAGAGTCGGCACCCAGGATGGACCGCTTGTCGGAACCCAGGATGGACCGCTCGCCTTTGTATCGGTTGGGGTCCGGTCCGATGACCATGGATTAAGTACTGGCTGTCCAAAGTCGAGACCCAGGATGGACCGCTCACTTGTATCGATTGGGGACATCTCTACGCTGCTGATCCGCCTCCGCTTGGGATGGTTTCCTGTGGACGGGACTCTCGCCGCTGTCTTGGATCCGCTTTGAACTCAACTCTCGCGGCTGTGTTGGAGCCACTATGGATTGAACTTTCACAGTATCATGTTAGACCCGCTCGACATCCATTGCTTTCGGTCCCCTAGAGGGGGATTGGGGGGTTGCCTACATTTGAGGTCCTCTCCAAGGTTCTCATAGTCATCATTGTCACTGTCGTCCCTCTGGGTGTGAGTTCTCCTTGCCCTTCTGTGGATTCTTCCGAGGATGTCGTAGTCATAGTGGTTTGCACAGTCCTTTGAGACATTTGTGATTTAGGGCTATATAAATAAACATTGATTGATTGATTGATTGATAAGGGTGATATATGCTGGGACGCCCTGCAATGATTTGGTGACTTGTCCAGGGTGTACACCGCCTTCCGCCAGATTGTAGGTGAGAAAGGCGCCAGCGCCCCTCGCAACCCCAAAGGGAATAAGTGGTAGGAAATGGATGGATGGATGGATGGATATGCTGGGGCAGGACACAAGGGCTGCCATGGGCTTGCTTTATATATATATATATATATATATATATATTTAATTTTTTAAAAATTTTTTGTAGATGATGTGGTCCTGATCGTCAGCTCTCACTGGATCAGTTCGCAGCCGAGTGTGAAGCGACGGGTATGAGAATCAGCACCTCCAAATCCGAGTCCATGGTTCTCGCCCGGAAAAAGGTGGAATGCCATCTCCGGGTTGGGGAGGAGACCCTGCCCCAAGTGGAGGAGTTCAAGTACCTAGGAGTCTTGTTCACGAGTGAGGGAAGAGTGGATCGTGAGATCGACAGGCGGATCGGTGCGGCGTCTTCAGTAATGCGGACGTTGTACCGATCCGTTGTGGTGAAGAAGGAGCTGAGCCGGAAGGCAAAGCTCTCAATTTACCGGTCGATCTACGTTCCCATCCTCACCTATGGTCATGAGCTTTGGGTCATGACCGAAAGGATAAGATCACGGGTACAAGCGGCCGAAATTAGTTTCCTCCGCCGTGTGGCGGGTCTCTCCCTTAGAGATAGGGTGAGAAGCTCTGCCATCCGGGAGGAACTCAAAGTAAAGCCGCTGCTCCTTCACATCGAGAGGAGCCAGATGAGGTGGTTCGGGCATCTGGTCAGGATGCCACCCGAACGCCTCCCTAGGGAGGTGTTTAGGGCACGTCCAGCTGGTAGGAGGCCACGGGGAAGACCCAGGACACGTTGGGAAGACTATGTCTCCCGGCTGGCCTGGGAACGCCTCGGGATCCCCCGGGAAGAGCTAGACGAAGTGGCTGGGGAGAGGGAAGTCTGGGTTTCCCTGCTTAGGCTGCTGCCCCCGCAACCCGACCTCGGATAAGTGGAAGAAGATGGATGGATATATATATATATATATATGTATATATATATATATATATATATATATATATATATATATATATATATATATATATCAATAAAGCCACACTGCATATAGCAAAGTGTGTTTTCAATCAAATTGAACGTAGAGTCGCCAACCTGCCCCCCCAAACAAAACAAAAAAACAAAAAACAATTTGATGCATCGATCGTATATAAGCGTGGCTATTATTAATACTGTGTTTCTTTGAATTGCCTCCGGGGCGCTAATTAATTCAAAACCTCTTCTCACTCCTGCGCTTACCAAAAGCATGCGGTAAAAGTAAGCATGCGCTAATTATTTTAAAACCTCTTCTCACTCCGGCACTTACCAAAGGCATGCAGTAAAAAATGGAGTGTGATGTAAGCTTGGACTTTAAATCCTACTGAATAGCTCTTAATCTTCTTCCCTTTATGCGATTTCAAATTACCGGTATTGAAATCAGCCTCCTCCATTTTGAAAATGATGACAGGGGAAGTGTCACTCGTGACGTCACGTGTTTGACCAGGCGCTAATTATTTTGGGAAGCGAGTTTGACCCGGCAGTAATTCAAGGCAGACGCATACTACATGCCCTGCAGCAATTCAAGGAAATGCGGTATATATATATATATATATATATATATATATATATATATATATATATACATATACACACACATATATATATATATGTATATAATATACAGTGGGGCAAACAAGTATTTAGTCAACCAGCGATTGTGCAAGTTCTCCCACTTAAAATGATGACAGAGGTCTGTAATGTTCATCATAGGTACACTTCAACTGTGAGAGACAGAATGTGGAAAAAAAAACCAGGAATTCACATTGTTGGAATTTTAAAGAATTTATTTGTAAATTATGGTGGAAAATAAGTTTTTGGTCAATCAAAGCTCTCACTGATGGAAGGAGGTTTTGGCTCAAAATCTCACGATACATGGCCCCATTCATTCTTTCCTTAACACGGATCAATCGTCCTGTCCCCTCAGCAGAAAAACAGCCCCAAAGCATGATGTTTCCACCCCCATGCTTCACAGTAGGCATGGTGTTCTTGGGATGCAACTCAGTATTCTTCTTCCTCCAAACACGACGAGTTGAGTTTATACCAAAATGGATACATGGACGATACAGCAGAGGATTGGGAGAATGTCATGTGGTCAGATGAAACCAGAATAGAACCTTTTGGTATAAACTCAACTCATCGTGTTTGGAGGAAGAAGAATACTGAGTTGCATCCCAAGAACACCACACCTACTGTGAAGCATGGGGGTGGAAACATCATGCTTTGGGGCTGTTTTTCTGCTAAGGGGACAGGACGATTGATCCGTGTTAAGGAAAGAATGAATGGGGCCATGTATCGTGAGATTTTGAGCCAAAACCTCCTTCCATCAGTGAGAGCTTTGAATGGTTGACCAAATACTTATTTTCCACCATAGTTTACAAATAAATTCTTCAAAATTCCTACAATGTGAATTCCTGGATTTTTTTTCTTCACATTCTGTCTCTCACAGTTGAAGTGTACCTATGATGAAAATTACAGACCTCTGTCATCATTTTAAGCGGGAGAACTTGCACAATCGGTGGCTGACTAAATACTTTGTTGCCCCACTGTATGTATCAATAAAGCCACACTGTGTGTTTTCAATCAAATCGAACGTAGAGTCGCCCCCCCCCAGCCCCCCAAACAACAACAACAGCAACAAAAAAAACAATTCGATGCATCGATCCTATATAAGTGCGGCTATTACTAATAATTCCTTGGGTGCATCCGTGCAGTGCAAGAGAAACAGGTCTCTGCACCCCCCCCCTCTCCACCTGCTGCTCTGCTGCACGATTCAGGCGCGTGCCCGTGCAGCGTGCGTGTGCACGTGTGTCTGCATCGCCCCAGGGACCACTTAGACTTGGTCCACGTCGCCCGGGTGTCCGTCTGTCCATTTAAATCACACCGCGGTCTTCAATTATCAAAGATCAATGGCATTGACGCGTCGAGCCCAGGCGTGTGTGTGCGCGCGCAGATCGAGCCGATGAGGCATGGTTGCCATCTACAGGCGTTCAGACTCCAAAACCTGTCATAGCAATTTTTTTTTATTTTTTTTTTCAAAGCGCGTCCACAGATCAATATTTGATTTATGTTTTATTCCACAGCTTACTGTGATCCTCTCAAGCATGCGTTAAACCATGGGTGTCAAAATAAAATAACAATAATGAATGAACCAAACATTCAAGCCTTGAAGTAGCAAGAGAAAATGCGTGAATAAAACCTTAATTATTGGTCAGTTTGCTGGAAGTTTCCCGGAAGAGTTAGTGCTGCAAGGGGTTCTGGGTATTTGTTCTGTTGTGTTACGGTGCGGATGTTCACCCGAAATGTGTTTCTCATTCTTGTTTGGTGTGGGTTTACAGTGTGGCGCATATTTGTAACAGTGCTAAAGTTGTTTATACGGCCACCCTCAGTGTGACCTGTATGGCTGTTGACCAAGTATGCATTGCATTCACTTGTGCGTGTGTGTGTGTGTGTTTGTAAAAGCCACAAATATTATGTGACACGCTGTTAGTATGGAGGAAAGCTGGCCCGCCGTGTAATTTAATTTGGCCCTTGAGTCAATATCAAGTTAGCATTAGAGCTGGCCCGCCGGTGTTATACAGCGCTGTAACGCCGCATTCACCGCTAATACTCACACTTGCCAACCCTCCTAATTTTCCCGGTGGACTCCCGAAGTTCAGTGCCCCTCCCGAAAATCTCCCGGGACAACCATTCTACCGAATTTCTACCGATTTCCACCTGGACAACTATATTGGGGGCGTGCATTTAAGGCACTGCCTTTAGCGTTCTCTACAACCTGTCGTCACGTCCGCTTTTCCTCCATACTAACAGCGTGTCACATAATATTTGTGGCTTTTACAAACACACACACACACACGCACAAGTGAATGCACAGCATACTTGGTCAACAGCCATACAGGTCACACTGAGGGTGGCCGTATAAACAACTTTAGCACTGTTACAAATATGCGCCACACTGTGAACTCACACCAAACAAGAATGACAAACACATTTCGGGTGAACATCCAACCGTAACACAACAGAACAAATTCTCCGAACCTCCTGCAGCACTAAGACTTCCGGAAAACTTCCAGCAAACTGACCAATAATTAACGTTTTATTCATGCATTTTCTCTTGCTACTTAAAGGCTTGAATGTTTGGTTCATTCATTATTGTTATTTTATTTTCAAAATGATTATTAACCTGTGGAAATTTTTTTATATTTACCTCAGAGTATTGCAAATAGAAGAAAATGCATAACATTTTTATTTAAATTTTAATCGATATGCCATTGATATTTTTGTAATTATTATTATTATTATTTGAAACTGGAGTTTGCATGTCACTAAAGTTTTATAAGCCTTGCTTGTTCAATATTTAATGCAAAAATTGTTTGGGTCCCTATTAAAACGTTAATTTGTTCAACCTTGGCCCGTGGCTTTGTTCCGTTTAAAATTTTGGCCCACTCTGTATTTGAGTTTGACACCCCTGCGTTAAACTTTAGGGCAGGGGTGTCAAACTCAAATACAGAGTGGGCCAAAATGTAAAACTGAACAAAACAGCAGGCCAAGGTTGAACAAATTAACCTTTTAATAGGGACCCAAACAAGTTTTGCAATGAATATTTAACAAGCAAGGATTAAATAGGGCAGCACGGTGGACCAGGGGTTAGTGCATCTGCCTCACAATACGAAGGTCCTGAGTAATCCTGGGATTCAATCCCGGGCTCGGGATCTTTCTGTGTGGAGTATGCATGTTCTCCCCGTGACTGCGTGGGTTCCCTCCGGGTACTCGGGCTTCCTCCCATACAACAGGCAGAGCTTATATAACGTAATAGTGCAAAATCAACTTTCAAAAAAACATCAGTGGTATATTAAATAAAATTGTATTTAAAAAATGAATGCCTCTTTTCTATTTGCAGCTTTCTGAGGTAAATATCTACATTAACTTTTTCCACAGGCTAATAAATTCGAAAATAAAATAAAAATGAGGTGGGCAGGGTTTGGTGGTAGCAGGGGGTGTATATTGTAGCGTTCCGGTAGAGTTAGTGCTGCAAGGGGTTCTGGGTATTTGCTCTGTTGTGTTTATGTTGTGTTACGGTGCGGGTGTTCTTCCGAAATGTGTTTTGTCATTTTTGTTTGGTGTGGGTTCACAGTGTGGCGCATATTTGTAACAATGTTAAAGTTGTTTATACGGCCACCCTCAGTGTGACCTGTATGGCTGTTGACCAAGTATGTGTGTGTGAAAGCCACATATATTATGTGACTTGGCCAGCACGCTGTTTATATGGAGGAAAAGAGGACGTGACGACATGTTGTAGAGGACGCTAAAGGCAGTGCCTTTAAGGGACGCTCCCAATATTGTTGTCCGGGTGGAAATCGGGAGAATGGATGCCCAGGGAGATTTTCGGGAAGGGCACTAAACTTCGGGAGTCTCCCGGGAAAATCGGGAGGTTTGGCAAGTATGAGTATTAGCGGTGAATGTGGTGTTACCGGCGGGCCAGCTCTAATGTTAATTTGATATTGCCTCAAGGGCCAAATGAAATTAACCCGCGGGCCAAATTTGGCCCGCGGGCCAGAGTTTGACACCCATGCTTTAAGGGAACTTCACTTTACCACAGTCAAAGTGCGAAACATGTTGCTGTATAAAATACTAGACAATAAACAATTCTCAGAATGAAGTATTCCCATTATGTATACGTCCATCATTTTTATTTTTTTTACATGTCTTGTTCAGCCTTTCAGGGTATTAAAGGTCTACTGAAATGAGATTTTCCTATTTAAACGGGGATAGCAGGTCTTGATCATTTCCCGATATTGCCATATTTTTGCTGAAAGGATTTAGTAGAGAACATCGACGATAAAGTTCGCAACTTTTGGTCGCTAACAGAAAAGCCTTCACTGTAAAAAAATTGAAAAAATCCTATTTTTATGGGTAATTTACTCTAAATTTTTACTGTAATTTAAAAAAAAAATTAAATAGGTTATAAAACTGTAGAATTGAAGACATTATCTGTAAATAAACAAACCGCCTGTTATTTTAAGTAATATGCCAGTAATTACAAACTATGTATATTTCTATTTTTTTTTTACAGAAAAATACCAAATTAATTATACATATATTTTTCTGTTTTCTCAAATTACTTTCAAATTACAGTAATTTTACAGTAATTAACTTTCATTAAATATGTAACTTGTTATATAAAAATCTACGTCCATACTAACAATCTAACAGTTTTGTATTTAATTTTAAGGTAAATCTTATTTTTTTAATATTTATGTGTATTTTTACATTCAAGTCGAAAAATATATGTAGCCTGTTGTATAAAGGTTTATGCTCCAACTAACAATTTAAAATTGTTCTCCGTAAAATGACATGCATTGGTGACTGCAAGACATACTGGATCACAGCCAACAGCCACACAGGTCACACTGAAGGTGGCCGTACAAACAACTTTAACCCTGTTACAAATATGCGCCACACTGTGGAGCCACATCAAACAAGAATGACAAACACATTTAAGGAAAACATCTTCACCGTAGGGCTTCATGGTGGCAGAGGGGTTAGTGCGTCTGCCTCACAATACGAAGGTCCTGCAGCCCTGGGTTCAATCCCAGGCTCGGGATCTTTCTTTGTGGAGTTTGCATGTTCTCCCCGTGAATGCGTGGGTTCCCTCCGGGTACTCCGGCTTCGTCCCAATTCCAAAGACATGCACCTGGGGATAGGTTGATTGGCAACACTAAATAGGCCCTAGTGTGTGAATGTGAGTTTGAATGTTGTCTGTCTATCTGTGTTGGCCCTGCGATGAGGGAGCGACTTGTCAAGGGTGTACCCCGCCTTCTGCCCGATTGTAGCTGAGATAGGCGCCAGCGACCCCCTCCACCCCGAGAAGGGAATAAGCGGTCGGAAAATGGATGGATGGATCTTCACCGTAACACAACATTAACACAAGGGAACAATTACCCAGAATCCCATGAGTTACAATATACACCCCCACTTCCAAACCCCGCCCACCTCAACCGACGCACGGAGGGGGGGCGGTGATGTGGGGTGGGCGGGGCTGGGTGCTAGTGGGGGTGTATATTGTAACACATGGGATTCTGAGTAATTGTTCTCTTGTGTTTATGTTGTGTTACGGTGAAGATGTTCCCCAGAAATGTGTTTGTCATTCTTGTTTGATGTGGCTCCATATTAGTAACAGTGTTAAGGTTGTTTGTACGGCCACCTTCAGTGTGACCTGTGTGGCTGTTGGTCAAGTAGCAGTCTCTATTATAAGTCTGTGAAAGCCAGATACATCGCGTGTTAAATTCGGCACGTTGTTGGTTCGGTAAATGAGCGTACGCAGAGGGCGATATCGTCCTGTCACGGTACACCCATGATATAATTGTCCGGGCGAATACCGTGTCAATCCTACGAGAGGGTCACTGCAAGTTTCGTGGTAGGATCGATGTTGTATCAATGGGATAGCCATACATAGAAGGTGGACACCTTTGCACCAAGTTCCTGCATCCAATGCCCCCCCCAGTAAAGTTAATGATCCTAACAATTCAGAAAAAATCTGTAAATAGCAGAGTTATTTGTTGATGAACCCCAAGATGCAGAGAAGGAGGCAGGCATAGAATATGAAAACATGATTTAATTAAAACTAAACAAGAACAAACCAAAATCACGCACGTGGGCGGAATAACAAACTAAGGGAGCTAGCACTGGAACTTTAGCATGGAAGTTAGAGTATAGCAAACAGAAAAACTGGAAATAACTAATGGCTAACAAGACCAGCTTACCGCTACGACGACCAGGACAAAAACGTAGCACGACAGGTAATAGCTGAAAAGAATCACAGACACGACAAGAGCAACATATGGCAACGACAAGTCCGAATGACAATACAATGATCCAGCAACTGATACAAAACAAAGCAGGTACAAATAGGAGCAGGCTGATTGGCAACAGGTGTGGCCAGATGACAATAAGCCACAGCTGAGGAGGAACACAGCACTCAGGGAACAAGACATGAAGCTGACAAAATAAGAGCACTAGCCAGGAACTAAAGACAGGAGATACTAAACACTGAGGAAACAGAAAAATGCAGAGGAAAAAACTAAAACATAGACAAACTGTCAGGGGAGAGCCTGACAGTAAAATAATGATATTTTTCTGTGGAACTGCCAGCATTGTCACTTCATTAAAGGTGACTGATCATAATAATTTGGAAAAACTGTAGAATAAAGGTATTTTTCTGCAGAACTGTTTGTACTACAAAGGCGAATGCGCACAATTTTTCAGGATTCCTGCATAATCCCAGATACAGATCAGCAGGTACCAGAATATAAGAAAAGTTTATTTTGCATAATATTGAGAAACAAAACGCCAGATATTATGTCTTACCTTATACACACACCATAAAAATACTCGTATGTTTAATGCGCCAACAATCCATCAAGCGGTGTGGCTTCATAGCTTACCAAAGTCGTACTAAAACATTTTGATAGATATACAGCAGTGGTCCCCAACCACCGGGCCGCGGCCCGATTGGTACCGGGCCGCAGAAGAATTTTTAATTAATTTTTATTTAAAAAAATAAAATCAAAATAATAATAATAATAATTTTTTTATTAAATCAACATAGAAAACACAATATACACTTACAATTAGTGCACCAACCACAAAAAACTCCCTTTTTCATGACAAAAACGTCCCTTTTTCATGAAAAAGGAAAAAAAATATATATATATATTTTTTTTTTAATTAAATCAACATAAAAAAACACAATATACACTTATAATTAGTTCACCAACCACAAAAACCTCCCTTTTCATGACAAAAACGTCCCTTTTTCATGACAAAGGAAAAAAAAAAATAAATAATAATAATTTTTATTTTTTTTATTTTTTTATTAAATCAACATAAAAAACACAATATACACTTACAATTAGTGCACCAACCACAAAAACGTCCCTTTTTCATGACAAAAACGTCCCTTTTTCATGACAAAGGAAAAAAAAATAATAATAATAATTTTTATTTTTTTTATTAAATCAACATAAAAAAACACAATATACACTTACAATTAGTGCACCAACCACAAAAAACTACCTTTTTCATGACAAAAACGTCCCTTTTTCATGACAAAGGGGAAAAAAAAAAAAAAAAAAAAAAAAAAAAAAAAAAAGGAAACCCCCCCCCGCCCGGTCTGCGGATACAAAAAGGTTGGGGACCACCGATATAGAGCACCGTGTGTAATGTTTTATATTTTTAATGGAACATATAAAATGTTGGTGTTGTTTACTTGGGTCATAGTGCGGTATGCACATATCTCTTATGTTTGCCTGCCATCTACTGGTCACACTTATTACACCATGTGCCAAATAAAATTGCTTCGAAGTCGGTAAGTAAAACCAGAATTACGCGCGCTGGGTTATAAGGGGCGCTTATAGTTCGGATAATACCGTTTATAAAAAGTTTCTGGAATTTTTTTTAAGGGGCTTTGAAGGTGACAGTGACTCACATTATCATCATCTTTCAAGTGTTATTCACCATCTTTAACGTTGTAAAAAAAAAAAAAAAAATAGACATGTGTTCTTGTCCATCATGACTGTGAACGATATCTTGAAATTAAAAAAATATTAAAATAAAAAGTGCAGTTCTCCTTTAACAGAACACTACTAGTGTAACTGTTGTGTCTCCCCAAAGTTCAACCTCGTATTCTGTGTTCAACTAACAAAACATAATTTTTTTTTTTTTTTTTTCCTTCGGACAATAATGTGCAATAATGTTATATGCATGTGTGTGGATATATATATATATATACATATATATAGATACATCTCTTATTTCTATATTTTTTTACTATTTATATTACCATATTGTAACTGCACCTTAGGGAATCTGCTCCAATTTCGTTGTTCTTTGAACCTGTTCACTGCAATAATGACAATAAAACTCTATTCTATTCTTTTCTATTCTATAATTGCACATTGTTTTGAGGGCATAGAGGTCGGGTCTCGAGTGTGTTGTAGTAATTACTAATTAGGCAACCCCGCTATTTGTAAACCTCTTATTATTTCCACATTTCACATGGAATCTTGTTACCTTCCGTCATCAATGCCACAGACTTTTGGAGCGGAAACGTTCAAATTAATCAAATTATCAAATTCACAGTGCATAGTTATCGCAACAGACGCTGTCAAAAAGGATTTGGCTCCCCTTTCGTATTTCAATGCAGCTTTTCAGCGGGCTCCAGATGGACGTGATAGCAGATACAGATGGTAAATTTAACAATACCACATTGGAACAAAATCTTCGTCCGCCATAAGCCAGCGGGCATTAAAAAAAATATATATCCACAAATCTTAAAAGATGACAAACATTCTCCCAAAATAATTTCTGAAGGAAGATGTCAAAAAAAAAAAAAGATGTTTTTTCGGAGGGATCCTCAGATATGTTCAAGGGCCAGAATTTTTTTCTCAGCAGACACATTAGGGGCCAAGTGGGAGGTTGTGGGAGGGTGTTCTGTATGATGTCATTGTCTAATTTGCATAACTGGCCACGACGCATGTTCATGTCATTTTCTAAGAAAGGCTGAAAACCACATAAACCATTTTCTACCGCTTATTCCCTTTGGGGTCGCTGGTGCCTCCCAAACACATATGTTTGAAGACAATTTGAGTATGTCTCGATGTCGACTTTTGTGGAAAATCGTCTGCTTTTCGTGACCGCTTATAGCTACTGTATTTTCCGGACCATAGGGCGCACCGGGTAATAAGGCGCACTGCCGAAGAACGGTCTATATTCGATCTTTTTTCATATATAAGGCGCACCGGATTATAAGGAGCATTAAAGGAGTCATATTATTATTATCCATCCATCATCTTCCGCTTATCCGAGCTCAGGTCGCGGGGGCAACAGCCTAAGCAGGGAAACCCAGACTTCCCTCTCCCCAGCCACTTCGTCTAGCTCTTCCCGGGGGATCCCGAGGCGTTCCCAGGCCAGCCGGGAGACATAGTCTTCCCAACGTGTCCTGGGTCTTCCCCGTGGCCTCCTACCGGCTGGACGTGCCCTAAACACCTCCCTAGGGAGGCGTTCGGGTGGCATCCTGACCAGATGCCCGAACCACCTCATCTGGCTCCTCTCGATGTGAAGGAGCAGCGGCTTTACTTTGATATCCCACCGGATGACAGAGCTTCTCACCCTATCTCTAAGGGAGAGACCTGGAAACTCATTTCGGCCGCTTGTACCCGTGATCTTATCCTTTCGGTCATGACCCAAAGCTCATGACCATAGGTGAGGATGGGAACGTAGATCGACCGGTAAATTGAGAGCTTTGCCTTCCGGCTCAGCTCCTTCTTCACCACAACGGATCGGTACAACGTCCGCATTACTGAAGACGCCGCACCGATCCGCCTGTCGATCTCACGATCCACTCTTCCCTCACTCGTGAACAAGACTCCTAGGTACTTGAACTCCTCCACTTGGGGCAGGGTCTCCTCCCCAACCCGGAGATGGAATTCCACCCTTTTCCGGACGAGAACCATGGACTCGGACTTGGAGGTGCTGATTCTCATGGAATAATAATAATATTATTATTATTTTTAATTATAATATTATTATTATTTTTTTGTAAATGTAAAACACTTTCTTGTGTTCTAAATCAGTGGTCCCCAACCACCGGTACCGGGCCGCAGACCGATTGGTACCGGGCCGCAAAATTTTTTATTCATTTGTAAAAATAAAAAAATATTTATTTTTTATTTTTTTATCAAATCAACATAAAAAACACAATATACACTTACAATTAGTGCACCAACCACAAAAACCTCCCTTTTTGCATGACAAAAACTTCCCTTTTTAATTACAAAAAAAAAGAAAAAAAAAAAAAGAAAAAAAAAGGTCCCCCCTCCCCCCCCCGGGCCGCGGGACAAATTATTAAGCGTTGACCGGTCCACGGATACAAAAAAGTTGGGGACCACTGGTCTAAATAACATGTAATGGTGGTTCTTTGGTTAAAATGTTGTATAGATTATGTCTTACAGATCATCTTCAAGTCGCTTTATGACAGTCGCTTCCATTTTGTGGGCGGATCTTATTTACGTGGCTCACCTTCGACAGCGTCTTTTCTCCGTCATATTTTTTATAGCGGTGTAGCGTGCAAGGACGGGAGTGGAAGAAACGTGTTTTAATGACATTCTGACTTCACTTAAATCCATAACGGAGCAGCATATTCTCACCCGGAAACAACAACACAGGAAATGTGTCCCGTGAAAAACCGTCCGACCGGAATTCTCTAAGAACTAAAATTCCTTGGGTGAATAATGTAAACTCACTACACTGGATCGGTTCGCAGCCGAGTGTGAAGCGACCGGAATGAGAATCAGCACCTCCAAGTCCGAGTCCATGGTTCTCGCCCGGAAAAGGGTGGAATGCCATCTCCGGGTTGGGGAGGAGACCCTGCCCCAAGTGGAGGAGTTCAAGTACCTAGGAGTCTTGTTCACGAGTGGGGGAAGAGTGGATCGTGAGATCGACAGGCGGATCGGTGCGGCGTCTTCAGTAATGCGGACGTTGTATCGATCCGTTGTGGTGAAGAAGGAGCTGAGCCGGAAGGAAAACCTCTCAAATTACCGGTCGATCTACGTTCTCATCCTCACCTATGGTCATGAGCTTTGGGTCATGACCGAAAGGA
>NC_084635.1:10973355-11023355 GCF_033978795.1 Nerophis ophidion
AAGTTACATTTTTAAAACCAGTGTGGGTGGCGATGGGAGCAGGTGGGTAAAGTGTCTTGCCCAGGGACACAACGGCAGTGACTAGGATGGTGCAAGCTGGGAACGAACCTGCAACCCTCAAGTTGCTGGCACGGCCGCTCTACCAACCGAGCTATACCGCCCAAAAGGGCAATGTTTCCCTGTTAAACAAGGAATTGTATTTTTTTTCCAAATGGCGCTGCTGTTGTGGCTATTGGTGGCATTCTTTTTTGTTCCTGGTCTTCACCTCTTGTTTTCATGTGTGTTTTGGGTTATTTTTTTTGCCTTTTGTTTCGGGACCTTTTGGGACTGTGCAACAAGGGGTGGCACTTTTATGACTTCTGCGGTGCTTTTTAGTGGGCTTCTGGATCTGCCTCCCGGGAGCTTTTTTTGGCCTTAGGGACCAGCTGCGGGGTCTCTGCCATACCGAAGTCCGTTTGGAGGGACTGGAGGAGAGGAGATGAGAACGAAGAGACAGGGCTGCGGCAGCGCCGGAGACGGACGGGCTTCACGGTGGCTGAATGAGCAGGTATCGGACGCTTCGGTCTCCTTGGACGCATCCTCGCTCATCCATGGGGATTGGACACTGGCTGAGAGTTGGTGGGCGGCCGAGGGTGGAGTCGGCTCTTTTAGTTGCTTTGTTGGGTCTGCTCCTGTCTTTGGCCATGCTCCCCTCCACACCCCAGCAGACGATGGCGTGGAACTAGGGCTGGGCGTATCGATACTTGGTGAGTATCGGTATCGTATCGATACTGGCGTGATGGTATCGATACTTCACCAAATTAAGCAAATCACTCCGATTTAAAAAAAAATGTGAGCGCAGCGCAGCGCTCCTCACCACTCCACCCTCCTCCCTAGTGATGGGTCGCGAACGAGATTTAAAAACACTTTAAAAATTAATCTTCCACCCAAAATAAAAATAAAATAAATACAATTAACATGACGCTTGGTGCGTTGGCGCACACACATCAGTATAATTCGCTCCGAGGTTCACTCGGACACACACACACACACACACACACACACACACACACACACACACACGCGTGCGTTTCCAGTGCGACTTAATGTCTTGGTTGTAAACTGTAAAGTATTTTATTGCACTAAAATAACGATAAGAATTTCTCAGTTCTTTTGTTTTGTGTTCATTTTTACAACTGTTTAATAACTAGTGTTTTCTTTCTTACTTCAGTTCTTGTGTGTTGTGAGGCGACTAACCAAGTTCAGTATTTGTTTTCACCTTATTCGCACTACTTACTTTATTGTAATTGATATTATTGCTTTTTTATTTTAATTTCTCGGTTCTTTTGTTTTGTGTTCATGTTTACAACTTTGTTCAATAACTAGAGTTTTGTTATTTACCTTAAGTGTTTGTGTGTTTTGAGGCCACAAGCCAGGTTCAGTAGTTGTTTGCACCTTATTTGCATTACTTTATTGCTATTGATCTTACTTTCGTAATAAATATTGTATTTTTTGACTTAAATCGTTGTCCTGTGTTGTATTATTATCATAATCAATTAATAAAGGCAAAAGTACAAATTTGTTTATCAAAAGTATTGATACCCCGAAGTCCCCCCCCCCCCCATCAGATGACGACACTTCCGGTATCGGTATCGTTATCGGTATCGATACCCAAATTTGCGATATTGCCCACCCCTACGTGGAACACCGCAGAGGTCACCACAGTGTATTTGGGTGTTGAAATTATGTTTTTGTTTGGTTGCTTGTCTATGCGGCAAGGTGGTGACTTGTCCAGGGTGCAACGTTCCCTCTAAGGCGTGCGCCTGCGCAATTGCGCACTGCTCACACGTCCTCTGCGCACAGCAAATTAATGCAGCGCAGAAAATCAAAAATCCCATCTGAACTTTAAAGGGGAACATTATCACCAGACCTATGTAAGCGTCAATATATACCTCGATGGTGCAGAAAAAAGACCATATTTTTTTTTTAAACCGATTTCCGAACTCTAAATGGGGGAATTTTAGCGAATTAAACGCCTTTCTGTTTATCGCGCTGGAGGCGATGACGTCAGAATGTGACGTCGCCGAGGTAATACAGCCGCCATTTTCATTTTCAACACATTACAAACACCGGGTCTCAGCTCTGTTATTTTCCGTTTTTTCGACTATTTTTTGGAACCTTGGAGACATCATGCCGCGTTGGTTTGTTGTCGGAGGGTGTAACAACACTAACAGGGAGGGATTCAAGTTGCACCACTGGCCCGAAGATGCCAAAGTGTCTGCCGCCAGACCCCCATTGAATGTGCTGGAGTGTCTCCACATTTTACCGGCGATGCTAAGACAGACATGGCACAGAGATGTATGGATAACCTGCAGATGCATTTGCAACGATAATCAATAAAATCACAAAGGCGAGTTTTGTTGATGTTGACTGCCAGCTAATCGATGCTAACATGCTACGCTAATCGATGCTAACATGCTATTTACCGGCGGTGCTAAAGCAGACATGGCACAGAGATGTATGGTTAACCTGCAGATGCATTTGCAACTATATTTACATTTCCTTCCACCCACATTTAATGCGAAACAAACACTTACCAATTGACGGATTTAAGTTGCTCCAGTGTCACAAGATGCGAAAATCCTGATCGTTTGGTCCGCACATTTTACCGGCGATGCTAACGCAGCTATTCGGTCATGCTATGGCTATGAATAGCATCAATAGCTATTCGCTCACTAGCTTCAGTTTCTTCTTCAATACTTTCATACTCCAACCATATGTTTCAATACATGCGTAATCTGTGGAATTGCTTAAATCGCTGAAATCCGAGTTTGAATCCGAGCTAATGTTGCTATATCTTGCTGTGATATTCGCCATTGTTTGTTTACATTGGCAGCACTGTGTGACGTCACGGGGAAATGGCCAGTGTCTTCGCAGAGAGCGAAAATAAGGCACTTTGAAGCTTTATTTAGGGATATTCCGAGACCGGTAAAATGTTGAAAAAAACTTTCAAAAGTACAACGAGCCACTGGGAACTGATTTTTATTGTTTTTAACCCTTTTGAAATTTTGATAATGTTCCCCTTTAAACAAAATAAACACATTACAAATTATTCTGTATGATTTTGCAATGCAACTTTGAGTGACAAGTGACAACAAGAGTGGCCCCGATGAATAAAACAATACTTGTCAACACAGTTTATCGTCTGTCGAGAAACTTTACGGACAGGAATTCCATCTATCACTTTATTGAGCAAAACTGTTTGTAACCACACCAAAAACCTGAGTAAAAAAGACGTATCTATAAAAACTGGTTATTTTCTGCCATACAAACCAGGCTTGAACCAACTTTGTCGTTTCAACAAAAGCCGCTCGCTCTCTCACCTGCACCAACACAATTGTTGCGTTTATGGCCACGCAAAAAGTCGGACAACCCCAACGCCACACAAGGTGTAAATGCCAGGTTGTAACACTCTGACTCCTCAAACAGATGTGTGCTTATTTTATTGCCATTTATTAAGAATGTTAATCTAAAGATACTATTCATGAAATATTCTCACTAGATTTCATAAATGCTAATAAAAAGATGGATTTTACAGACAGAAAGTTACAGGAACTAAATGTAATCTCTGAAAGGGGTAACATTTCTTTTAAAGGTAGGACCCGCAGCCAGACATACAATACTAGCACAAAGTTCATGAAAAAACATGTTTCTTTTGTTATTTTAATTGTAAGAGGGCAAGATCCTGAGGGTGCTGAGGAAGAACGGTCTGGAGAGACAGCTGATGGTGACCTTCTATCGCTCGGCTGTCGAGAGCCTGCATAACAGTGTGGTACGCCAGCTGCACGGAAGCAGACAAACAGGCGATTCAGAGGGTCATAAAGTCGGCACAAAAAAATCATCGGCTGTCCCCCGCCCTCCCTGAAGGACTCACACAACTCCCGTTGCCTCAGCAGAGCAAAAAACATTACCAAAGACTGCACACACCCTGGCTTCCACCTGTTCCACTTGCTACCATCAGGCAGGCGCTACAGGTGCATCAGAGCCAGAACAAACAGGCTCAGAGACAGCTTCTTTCCCAGAGCTGTCACCATGTTGAACTCTAACTTATAATAATAATAATAATTCAGCCCTATACAATACCCTACTGTGCAATACTACCCTTCGAGTGCAATACGTCCGACACTGATTGTTATTTATTACTTCGGTACTCCTGTCTTGCTCTGTATATTGTACAGTATTTTGTATTTTGTACTTATATAGTGTTTTGTATATTGTACAGAATTGCTTATTATTTTTATTGGATAGTAGTCTGTTTATTTCAATTGTTAATTTTTCCTTTATTACCTCTTACGTCATTTATTTCACCCCATATTTGTTCCCACTACCGCACCTTAAATTGGAGTCTTTAATCCCGTTATATGCAAATATAATGACAATAAAGTTCATTCTATTCTGATCACTTATAAGAAAATTATTTGAATAAAAACATTTAAATTGTTATGATGTCAAGTTTGGGAAAGGTGTGGCGCTGGTGTGGCCACAGTGTGCACGTCTGATGTTGATCACCGATGTTGCTCACATGTGCTCCAATGAATGCTCAGGGAGTTGGTGCGTTTGTGACATGACAAAGTTGAGGAAACATTGCCAGGGTGTACACCACCTTCTGCCTGAATGCTGCTTAGATAGGCTCCAGCATCCCCCGTGACCCCGAACAGGACAAACGGTAGAAATTGGATGGATGGATGGATGCTTGTCTATGCATGATGCAATCGTGTGTGCGCAATGTATATTATTGGTTGATCCATCCCCATCCATTTTCTACCGCTTATTCCCTTTTCGGGGTCGCCGGGGGCGCTGGCGCCTATCTCAGCTACAATCGGGCGGAAGGTGGAGTACACCTTGGACAAGTCGCCACCTCCTCGCAGGGCCAACACAGATAGACAGACAATATTCACACACTAGGGCCAATTTAGTGTTGCCAATCAACCTATCCCCAGGTGCATGTCTTTGGAAGTGGGAGGAAGCCGGAGTACCCGGAGGGAACCCACGCATTCACGGGGAGAACATGCAAACTCCACACAGAAAGATCCCGAGCCTGGATTTGAACCCAGGACTGCAGGACCTTCGTATTGTGAGGCAGACGCACTAACCCCTCTGCCACCGTGAAGCCCTATTGGTTGATTATTATTATTATTTTTTGTTGTTGTTTTACTTTTGTGGCTGTGTGTAGACGTGGCGCTGCTGGAGTGGCAGCTGGTTGCATCATCTCTGCTCTTTTAATGCTTTTAACTGCCGCTAACTGAGTTGGTCTCTGCAACTCCTTTTAGACAGAATTTGTCTCAACCAAAACTGCTGTGCAACTGCCCTCCAAATCTGGAGCCCCACCTAAAGAGGAACATTATCACCAGACCTATGTAAGCGTCAATATATACCTTGATGTTGCAGAAAAAAAGACCATATGTTTTTTTTAACCGATTTCCGAACTCTAAAAGGGTGAATTTGGCGATTTAAACGCCTTTCAACTGATAGCCTGTCGGAGCGACATTTTCTCAATCTTATTGCACGCACCAAGTCAAATCAGCTCTGTTATTTTCCGTTTTTTCGACTGTTTTCCCGTACCTTGGAGACATCATGCCTCGTCGGTGTGTTGTCGGAGGTTGTAACAACACGAAAAGAGACGGATTCAAGTTGCACCGGCGGCCAAAAAATGCGAAAGTCCCTCGTTTGTTCCGCACACTTTACCGACGGCAGCTATGCTACGACAGAGATGGCAAGAATGTATGGATACCCTGCGACACTCAAAGCAGATGCATTTCCAACGATAAAGTCAACGAAATCTGCAATATTAGAAAATAGAACACCATTGAATCTGCCGGAGTGCGAGCTATTCAGGGACGACTGCAGTCTGTTCCCGCAGACGAGCGAGGTAAACCCCCTGGATATGTTGGCTGAGACGTGATTTATGCCACTTCTTTTTCTGTCTCATTTTGTCCACCAAACTTATAGTTTTGTTGATGGTATTGACTTATGTGGAGGGTGCTAATAAGACATATTTGCAAGCTAATCGATGCTAACATGCTATTTAGGCTAGCTGTATGTACATATTGCATCATTATGCCTCATTTGTAGCTATATTTGCATCCAGCCTTTCCCTCCACCCACGTTTAATGCCAAACAAACACATACCAATCGATGGTTAGAAGGCGATTGCCAAATTCGTCCTCGTTTCCTCCAGTGCCGCTGTCTGTCATGATATGGCTCAATACTTTCAGTTTCTTCTTCAATTACGTATTCGCTACCTGCTTCCAAACTCCAACCATCCGTTTCAATACATGCGTAATCTGTTGAATCGCCTATGCCGCTGAAATCCGAGTCTGAATCCGAGCTACTATCGCGATACCTTTCTGTGCTATCCGCCATGTTTGTTTATGGTGGTTTCACGCTGTGATGTCACAGGAAAATGGGCGGGTGGATATACCGATCGTAAAAATCAGGCACTTTGAAGCCGTTTCTCGGGATATTGCGTGATGGGTAAAATTTTGAGAAAAACTTCGAAAAATAAGTCACTGGAAACTGATTTTTATTGGTTTCAACCCTTCAGGAAATTGTGATAATGTTCCACAATTTCAAAAGGGTTAAAAACTATAAAAATTAGTTCCCAGTGGGTTGTTGTATTTTTTATAATTTTTTTTTCAAAATTTTAACGGTCCCCGAATTTCCCTAAAAAAAAGCTATAAAATGCTTGATTTTCACTATTTGGAATGCGACTATCCATTTCCCTGTGATGTCATACAGTGCTGCCAATGTAAACAAACAACGGCGAATACCACAGCAAGATATAGCGACATTAGCTCGGATTCAGACTCGGATTTCAGCGATTTAAGCGATTCAACAGATTACACATGTATTGAAACGGATGGTTGGAGTAAGAAATTATTGAAGAAGAAACTGAAGCTATTGAGTGAATAGCTATTGACGCCATTCATAGCCATAGCATGGCCGAATAGCTGCGTTAGCATCGCCGGTAAAATGTGCGGACCAAACAATCACCTTTGTGATTTAGTCGATTTTATAGTTACAAATGCATCTGCAGGTTATCCATACATCTCTGTGCCATGTCTGCTTTAGGACCGCCGGTAAATAGCATGTTAGCATCGATTAGCATAGCATGTTAGCATCGATTAGCTGGCAGTCACGCCGCAACCAAATACGTCTGATTAGCACATAAGTCAACATCAACAAAACTCACCCTTTGTGATTTCGTTGACTTTATCATTGCAAATGCATCTGCAGGTTATCCATACATCTCTGTCATCGCCGATAAAATGTGCGGAGACTCTGGCACATTCAATGGGGTTCTGGCGGCAGACACTTTCGCATCTTCGGGCCAGTGGTGCAACTTGAATCCCTCCCTGTTAGTGTTGTTGCACCCTCCGACAACACACCGACGAGGCATGATGTCTCCAAAGTTCCAAAAAATAGTCGAAAAAACCGAAAAATAACAGAGCTGAGACCCGGTGTTTGTAATGTGTTTAAAATGAAAATGGCAGCTGTATTACCTCGGAGACGTCACGTTCTGACGTCATCGCCAAAAGAGCGATGAACAGAAAGGCGTTTAATTCGCCAAAATTCCCCCATTTAGAGTTCGGAAATCGGTTAAAAAAATATATGGTCTTTTTTCTGCACCATCAAGGTATATATTGATGCTTGCATAGGTCTGGTGATAATGTTCCCCTTTAAGAAAGTTGATGATTTTAAGTACCTCGGTTCCTGGATCATGGATTCCGATAATGACTTCCGTACCAGGAAAGCCCAAGCCGGGAAAGAATGTAATAAAATGGACGGCATATGGCAGTCCAACCTGCCCAATTCACTTAAGCTAGACCGCTTCAAGTCTACCATCGAACCAATCCTTGTGTACAGCTCCGAGACCTGGACCCTCACAAACTCCTTGACGATTGCAAAACCAACCTGCTTCGAAGGGTTCAAGGCAGTCCCATCCCACCTCGAACCATATATACTGCAACCTACCTCAAGGAAGCACCCGCCTGAGCCAACATCGCAGTTTGCTGGTCACTGCTCTGGTGCCAAGACTGAGCTGATATCATTGATTGATTGATTGAAACTTTTAGAAGAAGATTGCCCAGTACAGTACATATTCCGTACAATTGACTACTAAATGGTAAAACCCAAATACGTTTTTCAACTTGTTTAAGTCGGGGTCCACATTAATCAATTCATGGTCGTCCTTTGGAAACAATCTACCAGGGGTTGCCTCACCAACCCTGAAGTAGTCACACGGGACACTGGGATCTTTGTTTCAGACCTTGCACAACCCTCTGCTGGCAGAGGGTTGTGCAAGGTCTCTCGGCTACGGCCGAACATTGATGATGTCCTTTGTGTTCTTTTATGTTTTCCTCTTATGCACATGTTTATGTGTGCTACGCTGGCACGTGCACAAATAGGGCCATATGGGTGCTTGAGCCCCCTGCCCTTTTTTTGCCTCGTCTTAAAAAGTGCCCTCTACCTGTGTGTGTTTTTTTGTTTTTGTTTTTTTTTCTTTAAACAACATTAATAAATTCCTGTTAGGGATGTAAAAAAACAAAACAAAACAAAAAAACAGCGGTACAACAACTCCACGTTTTCTTGTAATACTGGGTTGTTTGAGCCTGCGCTTCGCCAGAGAGAGAGAGAGAGAGAGAGAGAGAGAGGAGAGAGAGCCAACTGCAGCCTGAGGAGACGTGACAGTGGAGCAACTTGAACCTGTGAGTTATGGTCTAGTCGCCGTCCACTTATTCAGCATCTAATATAGGTAATATTTCAGAAAAACGCCGCATTATTCTACTATTCAATGTGTCAGCTTCTTTTTTTGCCGGACGTCGGAGCACGGCGCATCAATTGAGCACGGCGCATCAATTCCGCACAGAGCAGAGCGGATCGTGCGGGACAGGAAGTAGTGTACGAAATACAAAATAAAACACCGGGTTAATTTTCAAAATAAAATGCACTGTGTTTACGGCGGATCACATTTCTCTCACAGTAGAGGTTTAAATATAAAGTCGTATTGTGTTTCAGTTGTTTAGTCTGAGCGTTAAGTGAGAAAGACCATAAGTTCCAACTTGATGGTGTTTTCATCAAGTTAAAGGAAGAAGGACAGATTTTCACATTGAAGTTTTTTCCATTTGGGTATTTGTTTATTTATTTATTTTCGAAGTTCATGTTGCACTGTTCAATGTTCAATATTAAAGTGCTCATCTTTAACAATAAATAGCCTAATAATAAACCAGTGTTTTGTTGCTTTTCATGTCTTCCAAGCCTATGATAATGTGAATTAAATCATTATGACAATCATTTGTTGACACAAAAGAAATGACAATCACTTTTACCTGCAAAGGACACACAGCTAAGTAGTTAGCTTCCTATTAGCAAATTTAATTTTACATTCATTTCCACATTGTGTAAAGGACCAAAAAAAATTTCCTGCCCTTTACTGACTTTGAGCCCCTGCCCCTCTATAATCATGTGCACGTCCCTGGTGCTACGGCTATGAACAGACGTGGGTAGAGTAGCCAGAAATTGTACTCAAGTAAGAGTACAGTTACTGTAGGGATGTATTACTCAAGTAAAAGTAAGGATTAGTCACCCAAATATTTACTTGAGTAAAAGTAAAAAGTATGTCGTGAAAAAACTACTCAATTACTGAGTAACCGATGTTTAACCTGTTCGACGGCAACAAGTAATGCACAAAAACATAAAAATAGCAATGAACAAATTCAGAGACAGGAATATTTCTTAAGCAACTAAAACTATAATATATATTAAATAATATATATTTGGTTTTACACTGCATTGAAAATAAATTTGAAATTAATTTTACGTTTGCAACCTCATACTATTGGCTAAGTTTTATATTCATAAATGTAATTTTCTCAATACCCGGCCTGTTTTTTGTTCCTTTAAAAAAGATTTAGAACACTATATTAAAACATTCTACCTCTAAAAACCAAAAAAGCTGTGAAAACGATGATGCTGTGTTCCAAATTTAAGTTATTTACTGAGATTGAGTGAGCCTATGGCTTTGCACTTTGTTTATTTTATATAAATATTTTTGCTGCATTCTATTTTAGTTACTTTGAATTTACAACCCCCTGGCGCTGTTTTGTACGGTTTTTATACTGTTTTGTAGTGTTGTTGTATTTACTTTGATTATTATGTTCAACTGTTTGTAAATGTTGAAATACACATGTAAAGTTTTATAAAACTTTTTTTTTTTTTTAAAAGGTGCAGTTAATCATGTGACCGCCTAGCTCTGCTTGATTGGTGAAACGGTGTCAAACATCACCAGTGACTGCATTTGATTGGTGAAACGGAGTCAAACGTCACCAGTGACTGCATTTGATTGGTGAAACAGAGTCAAACGTCACCAGTGACTGCATTTGATTGGTGAAACGGAGTCAAACGTCACCAGTGACTGCATTTGATTGGTGAAACGGAGTCAAACGTCACCAATGACTGCATTTCATTGGTGAAACGGAGTCAAACGTCACCAGTGACTGCATTTGATTGGTGAAACAGAGTCAAACGTCACCAGTGACTGCATTTGATTGGTGAAACGGAGTCAAACGTCACCAGTGACTGCATTTGATTGGTGAAAAAGAGTCAAACGTCACCAGTAACTGCATTTGATTGGTGAAACGGAGTCAAACGCCACCAGTGACTCCATTTGATTGGTGAAACGGAGTCAAACGTCACCAGTGACTGCATTTGATTGGTGAAACGGAGTCAAACGTCACCAGTGACTGCATTTGATTGGTGAAACGGAGTCAAACGTCACCAGTGACTGCATTTGATTGGTGAAACGGAGTCAAACGTCACCAGTGACTGCATTTGATTGGTGAAACGGAGTCAAACGTCACCAGTGACTGCATTTGATTGGTGAAACGGAGTCAAACGCCACCAGTGACTGCATTTGATTGGTGAAACGGAGTCAAACGTCACCAGTGACTGCATTTCATTGGTGAAACGGAGTCAAACGTCACCAGTGACTGCATTTCATTTGTGAAACGTAGTCAAACGTCACCAGTGACTGCATTTGATTGGTGAAACAGAGTCAAACGTCACCAGTGACTGCATTTCATTGGTGAAACGGAGTCAAACGTCACCAGTGACTGCATTTGATTGGTGAAACAGAGTCAAACGTCACCAGTGACTGCATTTCATTGGTGAAACGGAGTCAAACGTCACCAGTGACTGCATTTGATTGGTGAAACAGAGTCAAACATCACCAGTGACTGCATTTGATTGGTGAAACAGAGTCAAACGTCACGAGTGACTGCATTTCATTGGTGAAACGGAGTCAAACGTCACCAGTGACTGCATTTGATTGGTGAAACAGAGTCAAACGTCACCAGTGACTGCATTTGATTGGTAAAACGGAGTCAAACGTCACCAGTGACTGCATTTGATTGGTGAAACGGAGTCAAACGTCACCAGTGACTGCATTTGATTGGTGAAACGGAGTCAAACGTCACCAGTGACTGCATTTGATTGGTGAAACGGAGTCAAACGTTACCAGTGACTGCATTTGATTGGCGAAACGGAGTCGAACGTCACCAGTGACTGCATTTGATTGGCAAAGCGGTGTCAAACGTCACCAGTGACTGCATTTGATTGGTGAAACGGAGTCAAACGTCACCAGTGACTGCATTTCATTGGTGAAACGGAGTCAAACGTCACCAGTGACTGCATTTGATTGGTGAAACACAGGCATGTGATCAATCCTACTTTGAAGGTCTGTCTGACAACCAAAACAAACAAAGCGTGCATTAACAGATCGATAAAAATCAGTAGCGAGTAGCGAGCTGAATGAAGATAAATGGAGCGGAGTAAAAGTAGCGTTTCTTCTCTATAAATATACTCAAGTAAAAGTATGTTGCATTAAAACTACTCTTGGAAGTACAATTTATCCCAAAAGTTACTCAAGTAGATGTAACGGAGTAAATGTAGGGCGACACTACCCACCTCTGGCTATGAGTTCCTTTTTTTCCTTGGCCTCAGTCCGGACCCCCTCTCCAAGGGCCCAAGCTTAGACTAAATTGTTTTTTTGTCCTCCTTCCCCAGTGTTTACCTGTTCCTCTCCTATTTTGTAATGGGCGCCGAAAGTTGACAGACCCGTCAGCGATCCTGTTCTGTCTCCCTGTAATGTTTGTCTGCTTTTGAACGGGATCGTGCTGAAAATCTTAATTTCCCCTCGGGGATTAATAAAGTATTTCTGATTCGGAATAGTCAAAAATGGATTGAGTTGCGTCTTTAATGCCTCATTTTAGCCACTCTTCTGTCAAAATACATTTGTCCTATCAAGTTGTTTTTTTTACCCCCCCAACCCTTCTTCTTTTTTCTATCTCTTTCCATCACTCCACTGGGATCCGCGGTGGCGCTGATGTGCCAGCACACGTCCCAGACTGCTTTCTGGGACAAACTTCAAGCATCCAGACTGGGAAAAAAAAGAAGGAAAAGGAAACGGAGTGAGTGTGAAGAAGAGAGAGGATCCTCCAGCGCCACAGAGTCTCTTCAATTATTCAAATGGCCGCCGTCCCACTGCGCTTGTTCTCTCCACTTGGTTTGAATATTGAAATGGCCAAACCCAAAGAGACAAGATATCCACGAGACGGCGAGCTTGTGATGTGGGCTTGACTCCTCGCAGCTTCGCCACAGAAGTCGATGAAAGGTAGACATGCAAAAGCGATTGACTGCGAAGAGAGCGTTGGCCCAAATTGCATTACTTGCATGTCTCTACTGTCAAGTGAGACATGCTTCCTGCTTCTTAAAATAAACTATATTGCCAAAAGTATTAGGCCACCCGTCCAAATGATCAGAATAAGGTGTCCACAGGTGTATAAAATCAAGCACTTAGGCATGGGGACTGTTCCTACAAACATTTGTGGAAGAATGAGCCGCTCTCAGGAACTCGGTAATTTCCAGCATGGAACTGTCATAGGATACCACCTGTGGAACAAATATTCCAAAGTCAATCAATCAATCAATGTTTATTTATATAGCCCCAAATCACAAATGTCTCAAAGGACTGCACAAATCATTACGACTACAACATCCTCGGAAGAACCCACAAAAGGGCAAGGAAAACTCACACCCAGTGGGCAGGGAGAATTCACATCCAGTGGGACGCCAGTGACAATGCTGACTATGAGAAACCTTGGAGAGGACCTCAGAAGTGGGCAACTCCCCCCCTCTAGGGGACCGAAAGCAATGGATGTCGAGCGGGTCTAACATGATACTGTGAAAGTTCAATCCATAGTGGGTCCAACACAGCCGCGAGAGTTCAGTTCAAGCGGATCCAAGACAGCAGCGAGAGTCCCGTCCACAGGAAACCATCTCAAGCGGATCAGCAGCGTAGAGATGTCCCCAACCGATACAGGCGAGCGGTCCATCCTGGGTCAACTGTCGGATTTAATATAAGAAAATGGAAAAGTTTGGGAACAACAGCAACTCAGCCACGAAAACTAACAATGGGCTCAGCGCAGGAATTATGGTGTGGGGTTGTTTTTCAAGAGTTGGGCTTGGCCCCTAAGTTCATGTGAAATGAACTCTGAATGCTCCAGGACAACATTTCGGACAATTCCATGCTCCCAGTCTTATGGGAACAGTTTGGAACGGGCTCTTTCCTCTTCCAACAAAGCAAGGTCCACAAAGACATGGATGACAGAGTTTGGTGTGGATTGAATTGACTGGCCTGCACAGAGTCCTGACCTGAACCTATGAGGAATGTCTTGTATTTTACATGTTTTATTTTGAAAGGCAATTCCTCTTGTTTCACCAGTCTGACGTCATCCCTGACCCTTGATTGTTTCCACCTGTTTCTCATTACCCTCATGTTCCATTTAAGCTCCTGCCTCCCCTTGTTCTGTGCCAGATTGTCTCGCGCTTCCGCGTCTATCTAGCGTCCATGTTTGTATCCATGCCTTGCTTCACACCAACAAGAATTCTATTGCTGTAATTTTGAATTGTACTTTTTTCCTCCTTTGAGCAACCTTCATTATTGCAGCCTTTGTCCAACCTATTTGGTGAGTTTTTGTAATTTTTCTAAATTCCGTTTTTTTCCTCATAGATTGAGTGATTTTTTTGTTTATCTTTATTAAGTATTAAGTTATAGCCTTTCTTTCTTCTTCCTCCTGTTGGATTGATTGATTGATTGATACTTTTATTAGTAGATTGCACAGTCCAGTACATATTCTGTACAATTGACCACTAAATGGTAACACCCCAATAAGTTTTTCAACTTGTTTAAGTCGGGGTCCACGTTAGTCAATTCATGGTACAAATATATACTATCAACATAATACAGTCATCACACAAGTTAATCATCATAGTATGTACATTGAATTATTTACATTATTTACAATCCGGGGGGTGGGATGAGGAGCTTTGGTTGATATCAGAACTTCAGTCATCAACAATTGCATCAACAGAGAAATGTGGACATTGAAACAGTGTAGGTCTTATTTAGTAGGATATGTACAGCCAGCAGAGAACATAGTGAGTTCACATAGCATAAGAACAAGTATATACATTAGAAGTACATGTGAGTTATTTATAATCCGGGGAGATGGGATGTGAATGGAGGAGGGTATTAGTAAAGTGTTGAAGTTGCCTGGAGGTGTTGTTTTAGAGCGCTTTTGAAGGAATATAGAGATGCACTTACTTTTATACCTGTTGGGAGTGCATTCCACATTGATGTGGCATAGAAAGAGAATGAGTTAAGACCTTTGTTAGATCGGAATCTGGGTTTAACGTGGTTTGTGGAGCTCCCCCTGGTGTTGTGGTTATGGCGGTCGTTTACGTTAAGGAAGTAGTTTGACATGTACTTCGGTATCAAGGAGGTGTAGCGGATTTTATAGACCAGGCTCAGTGCAAGTTGTTTTACTCTGTCCTCCACGGTGAGGCAGCCCACTTTGGAGAAGTGGGTTGGATTGAGGTGTGATCTGGGGTGGAGGTCTAAAAGTAACCGGATTAGCTTTTTCTGGGATGTTTGGAGTCTAGATTTGAGGGTTTTGGAGGTGCTGGGGTACCAGGAGGTGCAAGCGTAATCGAAGAAGGGTTGAATGAGAGTTCCCGCTAGAATCCTCAAGGTGCTTTTGTTGACCAGAGAGGAGATTCTGTAGAGGAATCTCGTTCTTTGGTTGGAGCGCTTTGTGTTATTTTTTATAGTAAATAAGACTTTAATAATAGATCGTCCTTTTGTTAGTTTTTTCCTCCTATTTTTTGGAGTGATGTTTGGTTCTGGAATTATTTCCGCTGACTTTTTGTTAATCATTAAATGCGTAAATACTCTGGCTCCGGAGGTTAAAAAGTGGTTACAAAATAAAAGCTTTATTAGAACCTCATCTCTGCATCTGAGTCCACTCCTTATTCCAAGCCCTGACAGAACCCAATAGAACACCTTTGGTAGGAATTAGAACGGAGACTAGGAGCCAGGTCTTCTCGACCAACATCAGTGTTTGACCTCACCAATGCGCTTTTGGAAGAATGGTGGATAATTCCTATAAACGCACTCCGCAACCTTGTGGACAGCCTTCCAAGAAGAGTTGAAGCTGTAATAGCTGCAAAAGGTGGACCGACATCATATTGAACTCTATGGGTTAGGAATGGGATGACACTTCAAGTTTATATGTGAGTCAAGGCTGGTGGCCGAATACTTTTGGCAATATAGTGACGGAAATTTCGAAAATATATTTAAAAAAGGATTATGAAGGATTAATGATATTTAAAGCAATTTACTGCAAAAATTAAAAAAACCCACAGCGACCAGAAGACCGGAATTTCATTACCACAGAACAGGAGCCCATTTACGGTGTTATTTTAATCAGTAATGAGTAATCTTATGAATTACTTTGACGTCCGTTACAACGCTGACACCAATGTGTTTGATGTAAGGTGTAAGCGGTCCCCAACCACCGGTTCGGGGACCGGCGCCCGTCCCTGACGCATTTGCTACCGGGCCGCACAGACACATTAAAGGGGAACATTATCACAATTTCAAAAGGGTTAAAAACAATAAAAATAAGTTCCCAGTGGCTTGTTGTATTTTCTTAAGTTTTCTTCTAAATTTTAACGGTCCCCGAATATCCCTAAAAAAAGCTATAAAGTGCTTGATTTTTGCTATTTGCTATGTGACTATCCATTTCCCTGGGACGTCACACAGTGCTGCCAATGTAAACAAACAATGGCGAATACCACAGCAAGATATAGCGACATTAGCTCGGATTCAGACCCGGATTTCAGCGGTTTAAGCGATTCAACAGATTACGCATGTATTGAAACGGATGGTTGGAGTATGAAAGTATTGCAGAAGAAACTGAAGCTATTGAGCGAATAGCTATTGACACTATTCATAGCCATAGCATGGCCGAATAGCTGCGTTAGCATCGCCGGTAAAATGTGCGGACCAAACGATCAGGACTTTCGCATCTCTTGACACTGGAGCAACTTAAATCCTTCGATTGGTAAGTGTTTTTTTTGCATTAAATGTGGGTGGAAGGAAACGTAATATAGTTGCAAATGCATCTGCAGGTTATCCATACATCTCTGTGCCATGTCTGCTTTAGCACCGCCGGTAAATAGCATGTTAGCGTCGATTAGCGTAGCATGTTAGCATCGATTAGCTGGCAGTCAACATCAACAAAACTCACCTTTGTGATTACGTTGACTTTATGGTTGCAAATGCATCTGCAGGTTATCCATACATCTCTGTGCCATGTCTGCTTTAGCACCGCCGGTAAATAGCATGTTAGTGTCGATTAGCGTAGCATGTTAGCATCGATTAGCGGCAGTCACGCCGCAACCAAATATGTCTGATTAGCACATAAGTCAACATCAACAAAACTCACCTTTGTGATTTCGTTGACTTTATCGTTGCAAATGCATCTGCAGGTTATCCATACATATCTGTGCCATGTCTGTCATCGCCGGTAAAATGTGGAGACACTTTGGCACATTCAATGGGGGTCTGGCGGCAGACACTTTCGTATCTTTGGGCCAGTGGTGCAACTTGAATCCCTCCCTGTTAGTGTTGTTACACCCTCCGACAACACACCGACGAGAAATGATGTCTCCAAAGTTCCAAAAAATTGTCGAAAAAACGTAAAATAACAGAGCTGAGACCCGGTGTTTGTAATGCGAAAATGAAAATGGCGGCTGTGTTACCTCGGTGACGTCACATCTGACGTCATCGCCTCCAGAGCGATAAACAGAAAGGCGTTTAATTCGCCAAAATTCACCCATTTAGAGTTCGGAAATCGGTTAAAAAAAATACATGGTCTTTTTTCTGCATCATCAAGGTATATATTGACGCTTGCATAGGTCTGGTGATAATGTTCCCCTTTAAAACATTCACACGTTGCACAATGAGATTTAAGCATGGGATAAAGTGTACTTTCTATCTGTAAAAAAAATATTTTATGACCATTTTCTTTAATCTAGTAACAACCTTTCATGATTACTATTTATAGATTAACATTCTTAATAAATGACTGGAGAATAAGCCCGCGTCTAATTGAGGAGTCCCAGCGTAACGACCTGGCATTTTCACTTTGTGTGGTGTTGTTGTGTGGCCATAAACACGTCAGCGGCTAAGTGCCATGAGTGCGTGTCTTGCTGCAGATGAGAGAGAGCAAGCGGCTTCTGTTATGACAGATGACAAAGTTGCTTTAAGCTTGGCTTGTACGCCAGAACAATAACATACGTTTTTTAATCATGTTTTTGGTGTGGTTACGGCCGAAAAAAAAACAGTTTTGCTCAATGAAGTGAACTGATGGGATGTTTATATCACCCCGTTTAGATGAAGAATTAATGATATTCCTCAAAAAAACATGAAAAAAAAAGTGCCCGCAAACGAGCATATTTTAGTGTCTTTTCTCACCATCTTCAGGTATAAATTGAATGTTAAAGTTGACCGACTTTTCGGTTTATATCCACAAACTTCTCCCATCCAGGTGAAAGGCATGCTTTCTATTTTGGAGTTAACTTTTACCAGCTCAGAGGCAATGCAGCAGCTTGGTATCTCCGTATATTCTAGATAGATGGATGGATGGATGGATGGATGGATGGATGGATGGATGGATGGATGGATAGATAGATAGTACTTTATTGATTCATTTAGACGAGTTCTCTCAGGAAAATATACATTCCCGCAGCAGAGTACAGAATTGAGATTGAATTTAAAAAATAAAAAATATAAAATATAAAACTAATAATAAAAATAAAAAGCAACAATAAGAACAACAATATAATAGTAAACAACAATATAACAAGATAAACTATGCAGTAGTGACCATGTTATGAAAATGTATTGCACTGTTAATTGCACTGTTTTTTTGTTACAGTTTATTTCAGTATTGTTATTGTTTTGCACCCCCCCCCCATCCCCCCCACCAAAGAGTAGTTATACAGTCCGATGGCATGTCTGCGTTAGCACCTATAATAACAATATTGCTAATACTTGGTTGATAGTCAGGTAAGCAATGGAGCACTGTTGACGGTTTGTGTATGTTTATTTTATTTTTATTTTTTTTAGAAGGCTTTATGAGCAGAATAGTACCTGCATTATTAGCCACTTTCATAATTTATAACTTATATTGCATACACACATGTCAAATTTGATAGTTCATATTGTAAACCCCAAATAAATAATCGATTTGTCTACATGCTATTTGTTTTTTACTCAGTTAAAAAATAAATAAATAAAATACTTTTTTGTTGTTTTGTTTGTTTTTTGTCGGCTTGTTTTGATTGATTGATTGATTGAGACTTTTATTAGTAGATTGCACAGTACAGTACATATTCCGTACAATTGACCACTAAATGGTAACACCCCAATACATTTTTCAACTTAATCAATTCATGGTAAAACTAAAGCTCCTTGGGTGAATAATCTAAACTCACTACGCCGGTATGTTTTAGCGCTTTCATGGCAAATTCACTGACAGATACAAGTAAGAACTTTACACTACTTTACATTAGAAATGGCAACATCGGATGATGAATGTCCCATAACAAGAAGATAGAGAAAAAGAAGTAGCTTATCCACTACGGTGTCGCCACGTACTACAAAGGCGAACGCGCACAATTTTTCAGGATTCATGCAGATCCCAAATACCAGAATATAAGAAAAGTTTATTTTGCATAATATTGTGAAACAAAACGCCAGATAATATGTCTTACGTACCTTATACACACACCATAATAATACTTGTATGTTTAATGCGCCGACAATCCATCAAGCGGTGTGGCTTCATAGCTTACCAAAATTGTGCTAAAACATTTTGATACATTTAGAGCGCTGCGTGTAATGTTTTATATTTTTAATGGAACATATAAAATGTTGGTGTTGTTTACTTGAGTCAAAGTACGGTCTGCACTTATCTCTTATGTTTGCCTGCCATCTACTGGTCACACTTTTAATTACACCACATACCAAATAAAATTGCTTTCGAGGTCGGTAAGCAAAACCAGAATTATGCGCACCGGGTTATAAGGAGCACTGTCAAGTTTTCAGGGGATAAAAAGGTTTTAAGTGTGCCTTATAGTTCGGAAAATATCGTTTATAAAAAGTTTCAATTTGTTAATCCATTCATGGTACACATGTATATGACCGGCATAATACAGTCATCACACAAGTTAATCATCATCAGAGTATATACATTGAATTATTTACAATATTTACAATCCGATTGTAGCTGAGATAGGCGCCAGCGCCCCCCGCGACCCCGAAAGGAAATAAGCGGTAGAAAATGGATGGATGGCAATCCGGGGATGGGATGTGGAGGGGGTTGTGGCGGAGGGGTTAAAGGGAAAAATTATCACAATTTCAAAAGGGTTAAAAACAATAAAAATGAGTTCCCAGTGGCATGGTGTATTTTTTGAAGTTTTTTTCAAAATTTTACCGGTCTCTGAATATCCCTAAAAAAAGCTTTAAAATGCTTGATTTTCACTATTTGCGATGCGACTATCCATTTCCCTGTGACGTCATACAGTGCTGCCAATGTAAACAAACAATGGCGAATACCATAGCAAGATATAGCAACATTAGCTCGGATTCAGACTCGGATTTCAGCGGCTTAAGCGATTCAAAAGATTACGCATGTATTGAAACGGATGGTTGGAGTATGAAAGTATTGAAGAAGAAACTGAAGCTATTGAGCGAATAGCTATTGACGCTATTCATAGCCATATCATGGCCGAATAGCTGCGTTAGCATTGCCAGTAAAATGTGCGGACCAAACGATCAGGACTTTCGCATCTTGTGACACTGGAGTAACTTAAATCCTTCGATTGGTAAGTGTTTTTTTCGCATTAAATGTGGGTGGAAGGAAACGTAATATAGTTGCAAATGCATCTGCAGGTTATCCATACATCTCTGTGCCATGTCTTCTTTAGTACCGCCGGTAAATAACATGCTAACATTGATTAGCATAGCATGTTAGCATCAATTAGCTGGCAGTCAACACCAACAAAACTCACCTTTGTGATTTCGTTGACTTTATAGTTGCAAATGCATCTGCAGGTTATCCATACATCTCTGTGCCATGTCTGCTTTAGCACCGGCGGTAAATAGCATGTTAGCGTCGATTAGCGTAGCATGTTAACATCGGATTAGCTGGCAGTCATGCCGCAACCAAATATGTCTGATTAGCACATAAGTCAACATCAACAAAACTCACCTTTGTGATTTCGTTGACTTTATCGTTGCAAATGCATCTGCAGGTTATCCATACATCTCTGTGCCATGTCTGTCATCGCCGGTAAAATGTGGAAACACTTTGGTACATTCAATGGGGGTCTGGCGGCAGACACTTTCGCATCTTCGGGCCAGTGGTGCAACTTGAATCCCTCCCTGTTAGTGTTGTTACACCGTCCGACAACACACCGACGAGGCATGATGTCTCCAAGGTTCCAAAAAATAGTCGAAAAAACGGAAAATAACAGAGCTGAGACCCAATGTTTACAATGTGTTGAAAATGAAAATGGCGGCTGTATTACCTCGGCGACGTCACGTTCTGACGTCATCGCCTCCAGAGCGATAAACAGAAAGGCGTTTAATTCGCCAAAATTCACCCATTTAGAGTTCGGAAATCGGTTCAAAAAAATATATGGTCTTTTTTCTGCACCGTCAAGGTATATATTGACGCTTACATAGGTCTGGTGATAATGTTCCCCTTTAAGTTTGGTTGATATCAGCACTTCAGTCATCGACAATAATATCATCTGAGAAATGGACTTTGAAACTGTGTAGGTCTGACTTCAGACTTCAGAGGATGTCGTGAAGCATGCAGCAATGCAAAATCAGATGTTAAGAATAGTCCTGTAAAAAAGAGCAGTCTGCATGACGCTTTCACTGCTAAAATGAGATTCCAAGTGGACTATAAAGCGTACAAACAAGACTGTGGAGAATAACAACAGCCAACATCCAAAGAAGAAAAATAACCTCGGCATATCCCCCCCCCCCCAAAGGCTGCTGGATTCCAAGCAGTCAGGTGTCTGTGGCCTCGGTATCTCACTTAAACATGCAAGTTAGGTCAAACGCGGTGAACAGTTGTCTGCCGTGCTGACTGGCTGGTGACATTTTCATGAGCGTTGTCGCTCAATCCCTCTCTCTCCCTGCAGTCCAACCTACTATATTGGCGAAAGGAGACGTGGCCTGTTGTAAAAATTAATCGAACGATTAATTAAAATGAACTCGATAACATTCATAAATCGCCATGTTGGCCCGGGTTTGTTTTCTTCGTCTGTCTCTTGCAATCAGGGTACCGGAGGGGTTCGCCTGAGCGCGTTTATTCAATAGCGGAATTAAATGATGTCAGTCAGCCACTATGTTTGTCTCTGTGGGCGGAGGTGGGACCGCTCGCTTAGTTAGGATGTAAATGAAATGAAATGATTATTTCAGATGAATAATCAAGCATTTAACAGCAGCAGATTATACATATTAACAATCATATACATACACACACAAAAATAAAAATAATGACTAAAAAAGGAATAGGCTGAAGCTGATATCTGCCTATTCTATACATCAGGGGTCACCAACACGGTGCCCGCGGGCATCAGGTTGCCCGTAAGGACCAGATGAGTCGACCGCTGGCCTGTTCTAAAAATAGCTCAAATAGCAGCACTTACTTGAATTTATTTGCTAGAAAGCTGGTCTTGCTTTGCTCGATATTTTTAATTCTAAGAGAGACAAAACTCAAATAGAATTTGAAAATCCAAGAAAATATTTTGTTTGAATAAATTCATTTATTATTTTTACTTTGCTTCTTATAACTTTCAGAAAGACAATTTTAGAGAAAAACTTCAACCTTAAAAACTATTTCAAGATTTTTAACAAATATACCTTTTTACCTTTTAAATTCCTTCCTCTTCTTTCCTGACAATTTAAATCAATGTTCAAGTATTTTTTTTTTTTATTGTAAAGAATAATAAATACATTTTAATTTAATTCTTCATTTTAGCTTCTGTTTTTTCGACGAAGAATATTTGTGAAATATTTCTTCAAACTTATTATGATTAAAATTCCCCAAAAATATTTTGGCAGATCTAGAAAATCTGTAAAATCAAATTTAAATCTTTTTTTAAAGTCCTTTGAATTTCTTTTAAAATTTTTGTTCTGGAAAATCTAGGAGAAATAATGATTTGTCTTTGTTAGAAATATAGCTTGGTCCAATTTGTTAGATATTTTAACAAAGTGCAGATTGGATTTTAATCTATTTAAAATATGTCATCAAAATTTTAAAATTAACCTTAATCAGGAAAAATTACTAATGATGTTCCATAAATTGTTTTATTTTTTCATAAAGATTCGAATTAGCTAGTTTTTCTCTTCTTTTTTTCGGTTGAATTTTGAATTTTAAAAAGTCGAAATCGAAGATAAACTATGTTTCAAAATAGAATGTTCTTTTTTTTTTCCGGTTTTCTCCTCTTTTAAACCGTTCAATTAAGTGTTTTTTTTCATAATTTATCCTCTACAAAAAACTTTCCGTAAAAGGAAAAAAAATGTATGACGGAATGACAGACAAAAATACCCATTTTGTAAATAAATATAGATTTATTTATTAAAGGCTAATTGGCTATTTCTGACAATTTATTTAAGTGTGTATCAAACTGGTAGCCCTTCGCATTAATCAGTACCCAAGAAGTAGCTCTTGGTTTCAAAAAGGTTGGGGACCCCTGCTATACATTTACTGAAAATATTATTGCCTGGAACATCAACGTTAAAAAAAAAATCAATACAATGAAGGTAATTGCTGCCATATTTTAATATTTTCCATGATTTCACCTTTCAAGGCTTTCTTAAACCTTCACAAAGAACTACATGTCTTAGACTCATCACTGAACTTGTAAAATAAATGATAAATGGGTTGTACTTGTATAGCGCTTTTCTACCTTCAAGGTACTCAAAGCGCTTTGACACTACTTCCACATTTACCCATTCACACACACATTCACACACTGATGGAGGGAGCTGCCATGCAAGGCGCCAACCAGCACCCATCAGGAGCAAGGGTGAAGTGTCTTGCTCAGGACACAACGGACGTGATGAGGTTGGTACTAGGTGGGATTTGAACCAAGGACCCTCGGGTTGCGCACGGCCACTCTCCCACTGCGCCACGCCGTCCCTTGTTCCACCATTTAACTCCTAAAACGGTTGGTAGAATGGCGATGCCAGCAACTTGAGGGTTGCAAGTTCGATCCCCGTTTACGCCATCCCAGTTACTGCCGTTGTGTCCTTGGGCAAGACAGTTTACCCACCTGCTCCCAGTGCCACTCACACTGGTTTAAATTTAACTTAGATATTGGGTTTCACTCATACCTGCCAACCCTCCCGGATTTCCCGGGAGACTCCCGAAATTCAGCGCTTCTCCCGAAAACCTCCCGAGACAAATTTTCTCCCGAAAATCTCCCGAAATTCAGGCAGACCTGAGTGAGGTGAATAAAGAGCGTGTCTGCCCAATGACGTTATAACTGTAGAATGATCGAGGGCGAGTTCTTGGTTTCTTATGTGGGTTTATTGTTAGGCAGTTTCATTAACCTCCTACGAGCGCAATAACAACACACAACAACAGCAGTCCATTTTCGCTCACCATAAAGCAGTTCATCTGTCGTAAACAGCAATGTTGTGACACTCTTAAACAGGACAATACTGCCATCTACTGTACATGCATATGGTTAGAAAAACAAGGATGGACAATTCAACCCTTAACTCAACAATGAGTTGATGAGTGTTATGTGTGTGTAAATGTGTGAATAAATGAACACTGAAAATCAAGTATTTCTTATACATATATATATATATATATACATATATATATATATATATATATATATATATATATATATATATATATATATATATATATATATATATATATATAAAAAGAAATACTTGATTTGGTGAATCTAGCTGTAAATATACTCCTCCCCTCTTAACCACGCCCCTCCCCGACCACGCCCCCACCACCACACCTCCCGAAATCGGAGGTCTCAAGGTTGGAAAGTATGGTTTCACTATGTAAAAGAGCTTTGAGTCACTAGAAAAAAGTGCTACATAAATATATTTCACTTCTTACTTGACATACACTATATTAAAAAAAAGTATTTGGCCACCCATCCAAATGACGAGAATCAAGTGTCCTAATCACTTGGCCAGGTGTATAAAATCAAGCACTAAGGCATGAAGACCACTACAATCATTTGTGAACGAATGGGCCGCTCTCAGTGTTTTCCAGTGTAAACTGTCATAGGATGTGCAACAAATCCAGTCGTAAAATGTCCTCGCTCCTAAAGATTCCAAAGTCAACTTTGCTATAAGAAAAGTTTGGGAACAACAGCAACCAAGTGGTAAGGCACGTAAACTGACAGAGAGGGGTCAGCTGAAGCGCGTAGTGCAAAGACTTTCTGCACAGTCAGTTGCTACAAAGCTCCAAACTTCATGTGACTTTCCCATTAGCCCACATACAGTATGCAGAGAGCTTCATGGAATGGGTTTCCATGGCCGGGCAGCTGCATCTAAGCCATACATCACCAAGTCAAATGCAAAGTGTCGGATACTGGGACTCTAGAGCAGTGGAGACACCCTCTCTGGACTGATGAATCACGTTTTACCAGCTGGCAATCTGATGGACCAGTCTGGGTTTTGAGGTTGCCAGGAGAAAGCTACATTTCGGACTGCATTCTGCCGAGTGTCAAATTTGGTGGAGGAGGAATTATAATGTGGGGTTGGTATTTCAGGAGTTGGGCTTGGCACCTTAGTTCCAGTGAAAGGAACTTTGAATGCTCCAGGATACTAAAACATTTTGGACAATTCCATGGGATGGCACTTCAAGTTCATATGTGAGTAAAAGCAGGTAGCCAAATACTTTTGGCAATAAAATGTATTTCAAAAATCAATATCCCGCATATACTGTATTATACTTTTCTCCTCTTAATTAAAAAGCCTAAAAATATGAGCTGAAAGGCTGTTGTTCTTTACTCGAAACACAAGTTCCATTGTTTTTAAAAAAACTATATCTGAAAATTTTAACACATCAGAAATTATGAAAGCTGGATTACAATACACATTTTGTGTATTATTCTAATTACGCTTTTTTGAAGTTTAATTATTGGGCCTTTGTTTGTTTTTTAAAGATTTACCCAAACTTCAACACGATAATATAACATATGCAGATGTTTCTTATTCAGCATGTGTCTTACTTTAAAGAATAGCAATGGATTTGGACAGTTTTCCTTTTATATAGTTTCCCTTTCCAACATAATTTATGATCAATAATTATTCCCCAAAAACTTAGCTTCATATACTCCATCAATGTCCATTTGATTAAATTTTAATTTTCCTTCACTCTTTGTCCTTGCACTACTAAACACCACAAATTTTGTTTTCTTATCATTTAATGATAACTTATTCATATCAAACCATTTGTTTACATTGCAAAAGGGAGCTGACAAAATATAAGATAAAAAAGACTGGACTTTAAGAAAAAAAAATACTCAAACCTAGTGAAATTACTTGTTTTGCAGATAGTTACTTCTACTTGATAAGACATCCCAAATTAAGATTAGCATATCGATAAATTAGCAGATTCTTAAAGATTGCAATAGGTATTTTTATTCTGAAAACAAGCATTATTCAACTTGCAATTTTTAAATCAAGCATCCTTCTTTAAACACAATTTTTTATGTGGGGGACATAGAAAATATATTTTAATAATAGTCATTTTCTCAATTTTAACATTTATAAACTAGAATAGACAAAATAATTATACATGCTAAAATCAAAAACATGATGTAAAGTCAAAGACTAAAGATAAATACCGTAATTTAAAGACTACTAGCCGTACCCACTAAATTTTAGAACAAAATAATATTTTTTCATATATTAGCCACACCTCAGATATACACAATGTCAAATGAGACATTTACATGGAAATATTTTGTAAATGTTTATTTACATACTTTAACTGTTTCCAAAGTTTGCCTGAAACATGGCAGTAAAACGGCTGATCAAACAAAACATTCAGCCATTACCATATGGATAAGATTTTGTCCTTTTTGATGTTTGTGAGGGTTTTTCTTCCTTGTACTGTGTAAACACTTTGAATTTGAACATTTTTTTTTTCAAGTATACAACTTGATTTGTTGCGAAATCCATTCCATAATTTAGCCGTTAGCGAAGAAAATTCCATAGGTTAAGCAACACCTTTGTATAAGCCGCAGGGTTCAAAGCTTAGGTGAAAAAATATAGTCCGGAAAATATGGTAAATAGCTCTTAAAACTTAACAAATTTCCACAAAATAAAAATGTTCAATCTTGGCAAGTGACAAATAATTTGCGGTGTACAGACAAGAGAGTCGCTATTCATTAGCGAGAAGCTGTGCAAAGTAACAAAAATTATGAAGAAAAAAGAGGAATATTTTGGCTTCAAACCCAATGAGCAAAAATAAGACAACTTGGAGAAAAGTGATGGAAACAAAAAACAATAAGATAAAAAACAAAAACACCTGACCCAGTTTTTCCAAATGGGGCAAATGCACTTCGAGAAAGAATCCAATATTTAATTACGTGAAATGTTTGCCAACAGAGATTGAAAGTCAATTTAGATTTTATGTTTGTTTACTTTTCTAGGATGATTAAGAGGCTTTTCACTTTACAATTACAATGGCAAAAAAATAATAATTAGGAGTAATAGTTTATTGCATTTATGAGGGTTACTTAAATCATTATTAATTATTATGATATGTTATGATTACATTTGTACTTAATTTGGTCGTAAAATAATGCCAACAATAATACTGTTTATCGGCAATAATTTGTTAAGTTGTAGCACAATTAGTTATGGACCCGGGCCTAAATATTTTAAATAATTTGTTATTGTCTATTCTCTTAGTCCAGGGGTTGGCAACTCAAAATGTTGAAAGAGCCATATCGGACCAAAAATACACCAAAAAAACTGTCTAGAGCGGAAAAAAATTAAAAGCCTTATATAAGTGTTATAATAAAGGCACAACATTTCAATCCTTCTGCTGCTCTCCCTCTTGCGGAGTTGTCTCGGGCACATACGTGTAGCATCTGTCCGCAACTCCAACTCCGTTAGTGTCCCCCCACCCCGGCTGCTGCTGATAAGCATGGCAGGTGATTGGATGTTCAGTCCCAGCTGGGTAATCCAATCACCTGCCAGCTGTGCTTCGAGGCCGGTCCTTACACACCCCACTCCTACAGCAGGCACGCGGACCACGCCCCCCTCCACAGTTGCTAATTAGCTATATTAGCCTACTATCAAAATGACTATGTGTTGCAGGCTGACACAAATCTTTCTTGACAGAAATGTTGCATTTTTATTTTTATTCTACACAGTTTTGCGACATTGGAAATCATTAGTAAAATGGAGGGTTCCCACAGGATGAGATAACTTCTGGATATTACTGGCTCAGAATGGCCAACCGTATAGATGTGTATGTTCAAGTTTAAGGAAATCGCAGGCTGTCTTCTTCTAATGGATTTATTACCATCTTTACAAGCTGGGTAACGTTTGCTGTGGTCTGGAACAACAACTAAATACAGTCACTATTGCATACAGACAATGTGTTGTGAGTGAAGTGAAGTGAATTATATTTATATAGCGCTTTTTCTCTAATGACTCAAAGCGCTTTACAAAGTGAAACCCAATATCTATTTTTTTTTTTACATTTAAACCAGTGTGGGTGGCACTGGGAGCAGGTGGGTAAAGTGTCTTGCCCAAGGACACAATGGCAGTGACTAGGATGGCGGAAGCGGGGATCGAACCTGCAACCCTCAAGTTCCCGGCATCGCCATTCTACCAACCGAGCTATACCGCCAGACATCCACATATAAATTAAATGAGCTCAAATATACATAATGATGCAATATGTACATACAGCTGGCCTAAATAGCATGTTAGCAACGGTTAGCCTGCAGTCATGAATTGACCAAATATGCCTAATAAGCACTCCAACAAATCAATAACATCATCAAAGTTCACCTTTGTGCATTCACGCACAGTATAAAAAGTTTGGTGGACAAAATAAGACAAGGACGGAGTGTCTGACTTGTAAACAAACTATGATGAGTTTAAGGATCGCTGAGATTAGTAGGACATAATGGTGCTTGCCAAATACTGTCATCAGTGAAGCATGTTTAATGTAAACAGTGGGATTTATAACAATTAGGACATTTTGTGTCATGTTTGTCGTCCTCCAGAAAATATATTAAAACACTTTTTTTTTTTCTTCATCTTTTTCCATTTTCACACATCTTTAAAAAGCGGTCCAGGGAGCCACTAGGGCGGCGCTAAAGAGCCGTCCTAGTCCATGGATGTAATATATTCGCTCCATTTTGTCCACTAAAGACGCTGAGATCATTATCCATGCGTTTGTTACGTCTCGTCTCGATTACTGTAACGTATTATTTTCGGGTCTCCCCATGTTTAGCATTAAAAGATTACAGTTGGTACAAAATGCGGCTGCTAGACTTTTGACAAGAACAAGAAAGTTTGATCACATTACACCTGTACTGGCTCACCTGCACTGGCTTCCTGTGCACTTAAGATGTGACTTTAAGGTTTTACTACTTACGTATAAAATACTACACGGTCTAGCTCCATCCTATCTTGCCGATTGTATTGTACCATATGTCCCGGCAAGAAATCTGCGTTCAAAAGACTCCGGCTTATTAGTGATTCCTAGAGCCCAAAAAAAGTCTGCGGGCTATAGAGCGTTTTCATTTCGGGCTCCAGTACTCTGGAATGCCCTCCCGGTAACAGTTCGAGATGCCACCTCAGTAGAAGCATTTAAGTCTCACCTTAAAACTCATTTGTATACTCTAGCCTTTAAATAGACCTCCTTTTAGACCAGTTGATCTGCCGCTTCTTTTCTCCTATGTCCCCCCCTCCCTTGTGGAGGGGGTCCGGTCCGATGACCATGGATGAAGTACTGGCTGTCCAGAGTCGAGACCCAGGATGGACCGCTCGTCGGGACCCAGGATGGACCGCTCGCCTGTGTATCAGTTGGGGACATCTCTACGCTGCTGATCCGCCTCCGCTTGGGATGGTTTCCTGTGGACGGGACTCTCGCTGCTGTCTTGGATCCGCTTTGAACTGAACTCTCGCGGCTGTGTTGGAGCCACTATGGATTGAACTTTCACAGTATCATGTTAGACCCGCTCGACATCCATTGCTTTCGGCCCCCTAGAGGGGGGGGTTGCCCACATCTGAGGTCCTCTCCAAGGTTTCTCATAGTCAGCATTGTCACTGGCGTCCCACTGGATGTGAATTCTCCCTGCCCACTGGGTGTGAGTTTTCCTTGCCCTTTTGTGGGTTCTTCCGAGGATGTTGTAGTCGTAATGGTTTGTGCAGTCCTTTGAGACATTTGTGATTTGGGGCTATATAAATAAACATTGATTGATTGATGATGTAAGTAGCTATTATATTGAAGTTTGAACATGTTCCCTTCAGGTGGGGAAGGAAAAAAAAGTTTTGTGCATTGACATACTTTCCTGAAAAGAAAACAAACCACCAGGAAAGAGTTTAAACAACCTTTACTCCTAAATCTGTAACTAATTATGTCATTATTATTTCTATTGGAACGTTCATCGTCAACAGTGTGGGAGGATGAACTTTAATGGGCAGTGTTTTCCACTTATTATAGCAGTTCCAGATAATTGAAGTGGCATTTTTGTGTATGCCTATTACACCAAAGCCCCTTTTTTGTGGATTAAAGAAAAACAACTCAGTGGGAGAATTAGCTGTGACACGGTGAATATATCTGCTCCTGCGGGCGGCCAGAAGGACACGTTCGTATTGTGACAGCCAGGACTTACTGAGAAAGTAACCAAGTAGAATTATTATGATCATTTTCCTCTTTTCTAACAAATAAATGTTGTTCCAATTGTGTATACTCGTCTCAAACAATGCAAAAAGTGTGAAAAAATGAAGTTCATTAAGTTTTGGGTGATTTTGAAGGATTTTTGCAGTCTTTTTTTGAACAATGGACAATTTGTGATGTCACAGATTGACGGACGTACTATTGTGGGCATTTCTAGTATCCGCTTTTCTACCTTCAAGGTACTCAAAGCACTTAAGACGCTTTCCACATTCACCCATTCACACACACTTAACAAATAACGAGGTGGACCACATAAAATTATTGGTAAGCCATTTTAAAAAGAGTGGCTGGCCTCAAAAACAAGGTAAAACAACATAAAATGATGCGATGTACAACATAAAATGGCTTGGTGGGCCACTTTAAAATTACGTGGCGAGCCATGTTAAAATCGAGTAGTGGTCCACCATAAAATGAAGTGTCGGGGGAGTATTAAAATGCTGTGGCTGTCCATGTAAATAACGAGGTGAACCACATAAAATTATTTGGTAAGCCACTTTAAAAATGTGGCTGGCCACAAAAACAAGGTGAAAGACCACATAAAATGACGCGGTGTACAACATAAAATGGCATGGTGGGCAACTTCAGGTGGCAGGCCACTTTAAAATTGAGTAGTGGTCCAACATAAAATTAAGTGGCGGGGGAGTATTAAAATGCCGTGGCTGGCCATGTAAATAACGAGGTGGACCACATAAAATTATTTGGTAAGCCACATTAAAAAGATGTCGCTGGCCTCAAAAACAAGGTAAAACCACATAAAATGATGCGGTGTACAACATAAAATGGCTTGGTGGGCCACTTTAGAATTACATGGCGATCCACGTTAAAATCGAGTAGTGGTCCACAATAAAATGACGTGGCGGGGGAGTATTAAAATGCTGTGGCTGGCCATGTAAATAACGAGGTGGACCACATACAATTATTTGTTATGCCAAATGAAAAAGAGTGGCTGGCCACAAAAACAAGGTGAAAGACAATATAAAATGATGCGGTGTACAACATAAAATGGCTTGGTGGGCCACTTTAGAATTAAGTGGCAGGCCACGTTAAAAAATCGAGTAGTGGTCCACTATAAAATGAAGTGGCGGGGGAGTATTAAAATGCTGTGGCTTGCCAAGTAAATAACGATGTGGACCACATAAAATTATTTGGTAAGCCAAATTACAAAGAAGTGGCTGATCTCAAAAACAAGGTGAAAGACCACTTAAAATGATGCAGTGTACAACAAAATGGTTTGGTGGGCCACTTTAGAATTACGTGGCGAGCCATTTTAAAATCGTGTAGTTGTCCACCATAAAATGAAGTACCGGGGGAGTATTAAAATGCCGTGGCTGGCCATGTAAATAACGAGGTGGACCACTAAAATTATTTGGTAAGCCATTTTAAAAAGAAGTGGCTGGCCACAAAAACAAGGTGAAAGACTACATAAAATGATGCGGCGTACAACATAAAATGGCTTGGTGGGCCACTTTAGAATTACGTGGTGAGCCACATTAAAATCGTGTAGTGGTCCACCATAAAATGAAGTGGCGGGGGAGTATTAAAATGCCGTGGCTGGCCATGTAAATAACAAGGTGGACCACATAAAATTATTTGGTAAGCCAAATTAAAAAGAAGTGGCTGATCTCAAAAACAAGGTAAAGCCACATAAAATGACGCGGTGTACACCATAAAATGAAGTGGCGGGGGAGTATTAAAATGCCGTGACTGGCCAAGTAAATAATGCGGTGGACCACATAAAATGATTTGGTAAGCTACATTAAAAAGATTGGCTGGCCTCAAATACAAGATAAAACTACATAAAATGATGCGGTGTACAACATAAAAAGGCTTGGTGGGCCACTTTAGAATTACGTGGTGAGCCACATTAAAATCGTGTAGTGGTCCACCATAAAATGAAGTGGCGGGGGAGTATTAAAATGCCGTGGCTGGCCATGTAAATAACAAGGTGGACCACATAAAATTATTTGGTAAGCCAAATTAAAAAGAAGTGGCTGATCTCAAAAACAAGGTAAAGCCACATAAAATGACGCGGTGTACACCATAAAATGAAGTGGCGGGGGAGTATTAAAATGCCGTGACTGGCCAAGTAAATAATGCGGTGGACCACATAAAATGATTTGGTAAGCTACATTAAAAAGATTGGCTGGCCTCAAATACAAGATAAAACTACATAAAATGATGCGGTGTACAACATAAAAAGGCTTGGTGGGCCACTTTAGAATTACGTGGTGAGCCACATTAAAATCGTGTAGTGGTCCACTATAAAATGAAGTAGCAGGGGAGTATTAAAATGCCGTGGCTGGCCATGTAAATAACGAGGTGGACCACATAAAATTATTTGGTAAGCCAAATTAAAAAGAAGTGGCTGATCTCAAAAACAAGGTGAAAGACCACTTAAAATGATGCAGTGTACAACAAAATGGTTTGGTGGGCCACTTTAGAATTACGTGGTGAGCCACCTTAAAATCGTGTAGTGGTCCAGCATCAAATGAAGTGGCGGGGGGGTATTAAAATGCCGTGGCTGGCCATGTAAATAACGAGGTGGACCACATAAAATTATTTGGTAAGCCACTTTAAAAAGATTTGGCTGGCCTCAAAAACAAGGTAAAACCACATAAAATGATGCGGTGTACAACATAAAATGGCTTGGTGGGCCACTTTAGAATTACATGGCGATCCACGTTAAAATCGAGTAGTGGTCCACAATAAAATGACGTGGCGGGGGAGTATTAAAATGCTGTGGCTGGCCATGTAAATAACGAGGTGGACCACATACAATTATTTGTTATGCCAAATTAAAAAGAGTGGCTGGCCACAAAAACAAGGTGAAAGACTACATAAAATGATGCAGCGTACAACATAAAATGGCTCGGTGGGCCACTTTAGAATTACGTGGTGAGCCACATTAAAATCGTGTAGTGGTCCACCATAAAATGAAGTGGCGGGGGAGTATTAAAATGCCGTGGCTGGCCATGTAAATAACAAGGTGGACCACATAAAATTATTTGGTAAGCCAAATTAAAAAGAAGTGGCTGATCTCAAAAACAAGGTAAAGCCACATAAAATGACGCGGTGTACACCATAAAATGAATTGGCGGGGGAGTATTAAAATGCCGTGACTGGCCAAGTAAATAATGCGGTGGACCACATAAAATGATTTGGTAAGCTACATTAAAAAGATTGGCTGGCCTCAAATACAAGATAAAACTACATAAAATGATGCAGTGTACAACATAAAAAGGCTTGGTGGGCCACTTTAGAATTACGTGGTGAGCCACTTTAAATCGTGTAGTGCTCCACCATAAAATGAAGTGGCTGGGGAGTATTAAAATGCCGTGGCTGGCCATGTAAATAACGAGGTGGACCACATAAAATTATTTGGTAAGCCAAATTAAAAAGAAGTGACTGATCTCAAAAACAAAGTGAAAGACCACTTAAAATGATGCAGTGTACAACAAAATGGTTTGGTGGGCCACTTTAGAATTACGTGGTGAGCCACATTAAAATCGTGTAGTGGTCCAGCATCAAATGAAGTGGCAGGGGAGTATTAAAATGCCGTGGCTGGCTATGTAAATAACGAGGTGGACCACATAAAATTATTTGGTAAGCCAAATTAAAAAGAAGTGGCTGATCTCAAAAACAAGGTGAAAGACAACCTAAAATGATGCAGTGTACAACAAAATGGTTTGGTGGGCCACTTTAGAATTACGTGGTGAGCCACCTTAAAATCGTGTAGTGGTCCAGCATCAAATGAAGTGGCGGGGGGGTATTAAAATGCTGTGGCTGGCCATGTAAATAACGAGGTGGAACACTAAAATTATCTGGTAAGCCAAAAGAAAAAGATGTGGCTGGCCACTTTAAATGACGCGGCCACTTTAGAGTTACTTGGCAGGCCACATTAAAATCGAGTAAAATTGAAGTGACAGTTCAAAACAAAAGGGTGTGTCGAGCCAAAATAAAACGACAGGGCGGGCCACCTAAGAATTACGTGTCGACAACATTAAATGATGTGGCAGGTCAATTTAAAGAAAGTGGCAGACCATGAAAAATTATGTCGCGGGCCAATTAAAATGATGTGGTGGTCAACGATTACATGCTGTGGCGGTCCAAGATAAAATGATGTTAGGGGCCACTATGAAATAATCTCACGGGCAACATTAAGTTATATGACGTGTCAGGTTTGCCACTGACAGTTTGTTTGTGTTTTAGTTTTTCCTCTGTGTGTGTTTAGTATTTCCTGTTTTTAGTTCCTGTCAGCGCTCTTATTTTGTCTGTTTCCTGTTTTTTCCCTGTGCTCTGTTTTCCCTCAGCTGCGGTTGATTGGCACCTGGCCACACCTGGTGTCAATCAGCCCGCTCCTATTTGAAATTGTTTTGTCCTCCAGTCGAGTGCTGGATTATTGATTTGTCGATGCCGCTTCTTGTCGCTCCTGTCATATATTATCGCTCCTGTCGTGTCGTACCTTGTCGTGTCTTTGCAGCGTAGCGGTAAGCTATATTCGTTTGATGTTTGTAGCTTACAGTTTTTTGTTCCCTGCTTCCAAGTTTGTTTTCATATTTCAAGTACGACTTCTGTTTCCTGCTAGATGCCTGTTAGTTTCCACGCTAGGCCTTTTGTTTGTTATCCGCCCACGTGCGCGCTTTTTGTTTGAACCCTTTGTTTGTTTTTGTCCTAGTATTTTAGTTAAATTATGTTTTCTCACTCCATGCCTGCCTCCATCTCTGCATCTTGGGGTTCGTCACAAACAAACTCCGACATGACGGGGCCTATTAAATGAAGTGGCGGGCCAAGTTAAAATGATTTGGCAGGCCAGGTTTGGCAACAGGGCCTTGAGTTTGACACCAAAGGAAGTGTTTTAAATAAAGATTGAAATCATCTTCAACAAAACACATCGCGGAATTTGATAAAAAAAAAAAAAACAAAAAAAAAACGCAATAATGCTGGTCCTCGTCATTATTGTGTGTGATGATAATATTAAAATATGGTGTGGCTTTTAAAAAGTTAAAGCCAGGCTGGCTTCAGGCACAAAGAGAGGCGACTAATTACTTTAAGACCCTCCACTTGTAAGGCGACGTCGTGGCACGTGGACAAAAACACTCACGCTCCCATCAATGTTGAACACGGCCATTCGGAATACATTATTTTTTTGATTAATTACTTCCACGTGCTTATTGATTTGAATGACCTCCAAATGCTGGCACAATTACTTCCAGCACAAGCCCACATTGTTTGAAAGTATGCTAATGAGGAGTATTTGCATAAACATGAAGACGGAGCATTCTAAAATACAAAAAAATAAATCAATCAATCAATCAATCAATCGTTTACTTATATAGCCCTAAATCACAAGTGTCTCAAAGGGCTGCACAAACCACTACGACATCCTCAGTAGGCCCATATAAGGGCTAGGAAAACTCACACCCAGTGGGATGTCGGTGACAATGATGACTAGTCCAAAGCGGATCCAACACAGCAGCGACAGTCCCGTTCACAGCGGAGCCAGCAGGAAACCATCCCAAGCGGAGGCGGATCAGCAGCGCAGAGATGTCCCCAGCCGATACACAGGCAAGCAGTACATGGCCACCGGATCGGACCGGACCCCCTCCACAAGTGGGACATAGGAGAAAAAGAAAAGAAGCGGCAGATCAACTGGTCTAAAAAGGGAGTATATCTAAAGGCTAGAGTATACAAATGAGTTTTAAGGTGAGACTTAAATGCTTCTACTGAGGTAGCATCTCGAACTGTTACCGGGAGGGCATTCCAGAGTACTGGAGCCCGAAATGAAAACGCTCTATAGCCCGCAGACTTTTTTTGGGCTTTGGGAATCACTAATAAGCCGGAGTCCTTTGAACGCAGATTTCTTGCCGGGACATATGGTACAATACAATCGGCAAGATAGGATGGAGCTAGACCGTGTAGTATTTTATACGTAAGTAGTAAAACCTTAAAGTCACATCTTAAGTGCACAGGAAGCCAGTGCAGGTGAGCCAGTACAGGCGTAATGTGATCAAACTTTCTTGTTCTTGTCAAAAGTCTAGCAGCCGCATTTTGTACCAACTGTAATCTTTTAATGCTAGACATGGGGAGACCCGAAAATAATACGTTACAGTAGTCGAGGCGAGACGTAACAAACGCATGGATAATGATCTCAGCGTTTTTAGTGGACAGAATGGAGCGAATTTTAGCGATATTACGGAGGTGAAAGAAGGCCGTTTTAGTAACGCTTTTAATGTGTGCCTCAAAGGAGAGAGTTGGGTCAAAGATAATACCCAGATTCTTTACAGAGTCGCCTTGTTTAATTGTTTGGTTGTCAAATGTTAGAGTTGTATTATTAAATAGAGGTCGGTGTCTAGCAGGACCGATAATCAGCATTTCCCTTTTTTTGGCGTTGAGTTGCAAAAAGTTAGCGGACATCCATTGTTTAATTTCATTAAGACACGCCTCCAGCTGACTACAATCCGGCGTGTTGGTCAGCTTTAGGGGCATGTAGAGTTGGGTGTCATCAGCATAACAGTGAAAGCTAACACCGTATTTGCGTATGATGTCACCTAGCGGCAGCATGTAGATGCTGAAGAGTGCAGGGCCAAGGACCGAACCCTGGGGAACTCCACACGTTACCTTGACGTAGTCCGAGGTCACATTGTTATGGGAGACGCACTGCATCCTATCAGTAAGATAAGAGTTATACCAAGACAGGGCTAAGTCTGACATACCAATTCTTGTTTTGATACGTTCTAATAAAATATTATGATCGACGGTATCGAAAATAAATAAACTTGGATGTTTTCTTAAAGGCCTACTAAAACCCACTACTAGCGACCACGCAGTCTGATAGTTTATATATCAATGATGAAATATTAACATTGCAACACATGCCAATACGGCCTTTTTAGTTTACTAAATTACAAATTTTAAATTTCCCGCAGAGTTTCTTGTTGAAAAAGTCGCGGAATGATGACGCGTGATGTCGCAGGTTGGAGGGGACATATTAGCCAGCACCATTTGCGGCTAAAAGTCGTCTCTTTTCATGGCGCAATTACACAGTATTCTGGACATCTGTGTTGCTGAATCTTTTGCAATTTGTTCAATTAATAATACAGAAGTCAAAGTAGAAAGATGGAGGTGGGAAGCTTTAGCCTTTAGCCACACAAACACACGGTGTTTCTTTGTTTAAAATTCCCGGAGGTGAAGCTTTACTATGGATCAGAGCGGTCAAGCGAACATGGATCCCGACCATTTGTCAACCAGCCGGTTTCGGTGAGAAAATTGTGGTAAAAAATTGTGGTAAAAAGTCAGCTGGGCTTGCGCCGTCCATGCAGCTGCCGTGACTTTCCTCAGAGACTGGCGTCAACACACCCGTGGACAAACCTCTGCGACTATCAGGTACTATTTAACTCACTAAAACACTAGCAATACAATAGCAGTCAAAGGATTTCCCAGATTTATCCTAGTAAATGTGTCTAAAAACATAGGAATCCATCCCAATGCAATCGCCTTTATTTATTTATTTTTGATTTTATATATATATATATATATATATATATATATATATATAAATGCCCCACCTCCCATTCCATTCTTAGGCTCCCAAAATAAGAATGGAACGTACTTAAAATATAGACAAAATTTAGTTAGTTAATGCAAAAAATTTAATAATTCTAACTTGTATGTAAATTATTTTGAAAAATCACAACAAAAATAATAAACACTGTTAAATATGTAATTGAAAATAATATTTTCATACAGGCAAAATTGTTGACACATTAGATTATGCAGTTACACAATCGCATTTTTATTATTTTTTATTCAATTATTAAAGAAATACAAAAGAAAAAAGAAAAAAAAAGTGTAAAAACTAATACATTGAATTGATAATTCATAATAATAAAATTAGTCACTTATAATAATTAGCTGACACAATTTCTGTTTTTAGCATTTTTTTAAATAAAAAATATTAATATATCCTCGTCATACTTTGACTTTACAGTTTGTGCCGCTTGGTGGAAAATGTTTAGACACTCTTCAGATAAAGTATCATAATATATTTTGATTTGAGACTTGATATTAGAGCATAAAGATCTGGTATCAGGCAGTATCGATATTTCAGTATCGATTTGCACGTCATTAGATGCCAATCCTTAGTAACGGCTCAGACCATCCCTGACATTAAGTGCATCAAAGTATAGTCCAATGAAATTGGACGATGTTCTTGCATCGAATATTCCGATTACAAATACGACCAAAAGTTGCATTTTTAAGACGGTGAAGAATACATTTAGGTCGGGGGTCTGCAACTTTAGCGCCGCCCTAGTGGTTCCCTGGACTTCTTCCAGGGATGTATGCAAAAGGTGCAAGATGAAGAAATATAGATTTTTTTTTATTTTAATATATTTTTTGTAAGAGAACAACATGACACAAACCTTCCTAACTGTTAGAAATCCCACTGTTTATGTTAAGCATGCTTCACTGATGAGAGTATTTGGCAAACACCGTTTTGTCCTACTAAATTCAGCGATCCTTGAAGTCATTGTAGTTTTTTTTACTAGTACAAATTTCTCCGATGCTGCCACGGAAAGATGTGTTTTATGCCACTCCTTCTTCGTCTCATTTTGTCCACCAAACGTTTTATGCTGTATGTGAATGCACAAAGGTGAGCTCTATTGATTTGCTGGAGTGCTTCTCAGGCATATTTGGTCAATCCATGACTGCAAGCTAATTGATGCTAACATGCTATTTAGGCTAGATGTGTGTACATATTACATCATTATGCCTTGTTTGTAAGTATACTTTAGCTTTTAATGTCCTTTACTTATGTCCTCTGTGTATTTAATTTATATTTGCATGTCTCATGACACATTATCTGTATGTAATATTGGCTGCATTTCTGATGGTTGTTCGTGTGCCATGTTTAATATATTTTCTGTAGAAAAAAAATGACACAAACCTTCCTAATTGTTAGAATTCCCACTGTTTATGTTAAGCATGCTTCACTGATGAGAGTATTTGCCAAGCACCGTTTTGTCCTACTAAATTCAGCGATCCTTGAAGTCATCGTAGTTTTTTTTACTAGTACAAATTTCTCCGATGCTGCCACGGAAAGATGTGTTTTATGCCACTCCTTCTTCGTCTCATTTTGTCCACCAAATGTTTCATGCTGTACGTGAATGCACAAAGGTGAGCTTTAATGATGTAATTTATTTGCTGGAGTGCTTCTCAGGCATATTTGGTCAATGTATGACTGTTAGCTAATCGATGGTAACATGCTATTTAGGCTAGATGTGTGTACATATTGCATCATTATGTCTTGTTTGTAAGTATACTTGAGCTTTTAATGTCCTTTACTTATGTCCTCTGTGTATTCAAATTATATTTTCATGTCTCATGACACATTATCTGTATGTAATATTGGCTGCATTTCTGATGGTTGTTCGTGTGCCATGTTTAATATATTTTCTGTAGAACAAACATGACACAAACCTTCCTAATTGTTAGAATTCCCACTGTTTATGTTAAACATGCTTCACTGATGAGAGTATTTGCCAAGCACTGTTTTTGTCCTACTAATTTCAGCAATCCTTGAACTCATCGTACTTTGTTTACATGTATAACTTTCTCCGATGCTGCCACAGAAAGGCGTGCTTTATGCCCTTCTTTCTTTGTCTCATTTTCGTCACCAAATATTTTATGCTGTATGTGAATGCACAAAGGTGAGCTTTAATGATTTGCTGGAGTGCTTCTCAGGCATATTTGGTCAATCCATGACTGCAAGCTAATCGATGCTAACATGCTATTTAGGCTAGATGTGTGTACATATTGCATCACTATGCCTTGTTTGTAAGTATATTTGAGCTTTTAATGTCCTTTACTTATGTCCTCTGTGTATTTAAATTATATTTACATGTCTCATGACACATTATCTGTATGTAATATTGGCTCCATTTCTCAGTTGTGTGCCATGCTGTTCCAGACCACAGCAAATGTTACCCAGCTTGCAAAGATTGTAATAAATCCATTCGAAGAAGACAGCCTGCCATTTCATTAAACTTGGACACACACATCTATACCTTTGGCCATTCTGAGCCAGCAATTTCCAGAAGTTATCTAATCCTGTGAGAAACCTTCATTTTACTAATGATTTCAAATGTTGCAAAAATGTGTAGAATGAAAATTTAACTACAACATTTCTGTCGACGAAGATTTGCGTCAGCCTCTGATAGTAGGCTAATATTGCTAATATAGACACTTACATCATGTGTTATCTTCACTATAACACGTACATAAGGCATAGCTCGGTTGGTAGAGTGGGCGTGCCAGCAACTTGAGGGTTGCAGGTTCGATTCCCGCTTCCGCCATCCTAGTCACTGCCGTTGTGTCCTTGGGCAAGGCACTTTACCCACCTGCTCCCAGTGCCACCCACACTGGTTTAAATGTAACTTAGATATTGGGTTTCACTATGTAAAGTGCTTTGAGTCACTAGAGAAAAGCGCTATATAAATATAATTCACTTCACTTCACGCTTTTATTTTGTGCGGCTCCAGACAGATTTTTTTTTTGTGTGTATTTTTTGTTCAATATGTTTTTTTTCAACGTTTTGGGTTGCCAATCACTGATTTAAGTGTACTCGGAGGGCGGGGGGAGGATGGAAAATGCAAATGCTTTAAGAAGTGCAAGGACAGCAGTTAAGGGGAATTTAGTGTGTCTTGTTATTTCGTCATAAACGCTGCACGTGTCACAATAAAGTAAAGGCTCTGAATTATGATCCTTCCCTGTGGTTTTGGTGCTTACAGCCGCGAGAAACGCCAAAATCAATGCATGTCTGTTATATTTGATGTGGTGGTTGTAATGTTAGTCGGATACATAAAACATGCATTCACGAGGCCACCACATTTGATAACGGCTAGGTCAGACAAACGTGGAAGATTGTTGTTTTTTTACAAAAATAATCCATCCTATCTTGCCGATTGTATTGTACCATATGTCCCGGCAAGAAATCTGCGTTCAAAAGACTCCGGCTTATTAGTGATTCCCTAAAGCCCAAAAAAAAGTCTGCGGGCTATAGAGCGTTTTCCGTTCGGGCTCCAGTACTCTGGAATGCCCTCCCGGTAACAGTTCGAGATGCTACCTCAGTAGAAGCATTTAAGTCTCACCTTAAAACTCATCTGTATACTCTAGCCTTTAAATAGACCTCCTTTTTAGACCAGTTGATCTGCCGCTTCTTTTCTTTTTCTCCTATGTCCCCCCCCTCCCTTGTGGAGGGGGTCCGGTCCGACGACCATGGATGAAGTACTGGCTGTCCAGAGTCGAGACCCAGGATGGACCGCTCGCCTGTGTATTGGTTGGGGACATCTCTACGCTGCTGATCCGCCTCCGCTTGGGATGGTTTCCTGTGGACGGGACTCTCGCTGCTGTCTTGGATCGGCTTTGAACTGAACTCTCGCGGCTGTGTTGGAGCCACTATGGATTGAACTTTCACAGTATCATGTTAGACCCGCTCGATATCCATTGCTTTCGGGGGGGTTGCCCACTTCTGAGGTCCAAGGTTTCTCATAGTCAGCATTGTCACTGGCGGCCCCACTGGATGTGAATTCTCCCTGCCCACTGGGTGTGAGTTTTCCTTGCCCTTTTGTGGGTTCTTCCGAGGATGTTGTAGTTGTAATGATTTGTGCAGTCCTTTGAGACATTTGTGATTTGGGGCTATATAAATAAACATTGATTGATTGATTGATACGCTGCTGATCCGCCTCCGCTTGGGATGGTTTCCTGTGGACGGGACTCTCGCTGCTGTCTTGGATCCGCTTTGAACTGAACTCTCGCGGCTGTGTTGGAGCCACTATGGATTGAACTTTCACAGTATCATGTTAGACCCGCTCGACATCCATTGCTTTCGGTCCCCTAGAGGGGGGTGGGGGGTTGCCCACATCTGAGGTCCTCTCCAAGGTTTCTCATAGTCAGCATTGTCACTGGCGGCCCCACTGGATGTGAATTCTCCCTGCCCACTGGGTGTGAGTTTTCCTTGCCCTTTTGCTGGTTCTTCCGAGGATGTCGTAGTCGTAGTGGTTTGTGCAGTCCTTTGAGACATTTGTGATTTAGGGCTATATAAATAAACATTGATTGATTGATTGATACGCTGCTGATCCGCCTCCGCTTGGGATGGTTTCCTGTGGACGGGATTCTCGCTGCTGTCTTGGATCCGCTTTGAACTGAACTCTCGCGGCTGTGTTGGAGCCACTATGGATTGAACTTTCACAGTATCATGTTAGACCCGCTCGACATCCATTGCTTTCGGTCCCCTAGAGGGGGGGGGGGGTGCCCACATCTGAGGTCCTCTCCAAGGTTTCTCATAGTCAGCATTGTCACTGGCGTCCCACTGGATGTGAATTCTCCCTGCCCACTGGGTGAGTTTTCCTTGCCCTTTTGTGGGTTCTTCCGAGGATGTTGTAGTCTTAATGATTTGTGCAGTCCTTTGAGACATTTGTGATTTAGGGCTATATAAATAAACATTGATTGATTGATTGATTGAATCACAAATACTTTATTCATCCCCAAGGGGAAATTAAGGTTTTCAGCACAATCCCATTCAATATCAGACAAACATTACAGGGAAACAAAACAGGATCTGCCAACTTCCAGCGCTCCTTACAAAAAAGGTGAAATACAGGGAAACGTTGGGGGAGTTGAGGAAAAAAAGAACATTTCTGTTTAAATCTGGGGCCCTGTTGAGGGGGTCCAGACTGAGGCCAAGGGGGGGAAAAAACTCATCGCCATAGCACACATCAGAATGTGTGTAAGAGGAAAACATCAAACATCAAAGAACACAAAGGACATTAAAGGCCTACTGAAACCCACTACTACCGATCACTTAGTCTGATAGTTTATATATCAATGATGAAATATTAACATTGCAACACATGCCAATACGGCCGGTCTAGTTTACTAAATTACAATTTCAAATTTCCCGCGGAGTTTCTTGTTGAAAACATCGCGGACGTGCGCGTGACGTCTTGGGTTGCAGGGGACATATTAGCGCAGCACCACTTGCGGCTAAAAGTAATCTCTTTTCATTGCGCAATTACACAGTATTCTGGACATCTGTGTTGCTGAATATTTTGCAATTTGTTCAATTAATAATGGAGAAGTCAAAGTAGAAAGATGGAGGTGGGAAGCTATAGCCTTTAGCCACACAAACACATGGTGTTTCCTTGTTTAAAATTCCCGGAGGTGAAGCTTTACTATGGATCAAAGCGGTCAAGCGAACATGGATCCCGACCACTTGTCAACCGGCAGGTTTCGGTGAGAAAATTGTGGTACAAAGTCGCCTCTTACCGGAGATCTGCGGAGCTTGCGCCGTCCATGCAGCTGCCGTGACTTCCCTCGGACACTGGCGTCAACACACCCGTGGACACACCCCTCCGACTATCAGGTACTATTTAACTCAATAAAACACTAGCAACACAATAGAAAGATAAGGGATTTCCCAGAATTATCCTAGTAAATGTGTCTAAAAACATCTGAATCGCTCCCAATGCAATCAACTTTTTTTTTTACTTTGTTTATTTTTTTCTGGTCCTTTTCGATCAATATCCTCGGAAACAAATCTTTCATCCTCGCTCAAATTAATGGGGAAATTGTCGTTTTCTTGGTCCGAATAGCTCTTGCTGTTGGAGCCCTCACACCGGTTACGTCATCGTCTGCTACTTCCGGTAAAGGCAAGGCTTTTTTATTAGCGACCAAAAGTTGCAAACTTTATCGTGGATGTTCTCTACTAAATCCGTTCAGCAAAAATATGGCAATATCGCGAAATGATCAAGTATGACACATAGAATGGACCTGCTATCCCCGTTTAAATAAGAAAATCTCATTTCAGTAGGCCTTTAATTTGTCTCATTCAAAACTGAGCCTGTCTTTGTCTGAGATGGATGGACGGATTCAGAATGTCAAAGATAATATTCTAATGTGCGTACAAAGGCGTGCATCCCGTATGATGGTTGCGTCTAATGGAGGTCTCTTTGTAGGAAGTTCAAGGCCGTTTTTACTCATAATGAATAGTGGGTGTCATAAAGGACTGAAGCAGTGACCTTCCATTTGTAGGATTGCTTCTTCTGACATAAGCCATCGGTGCCGTCCCTACTGCTGTACATAATTCTGAATCACATCCATCGGTGAGCAAAATCAATATTCAGGGAAAATAAAACACCTTAACAATCCACCCGGCCTCATAGCCCAACTTGTCCAGAGGCTGCGTTGACCAGACGCCTGATTGAATTAAGCCTGGTTATCTCCCCCGTGTTGTCCCCCTCCCCGTGCCGCATATGCGATGTTACTATCAACGTCACCCCCGCTCGATTCCCCATAAATCACTATTTTTTTCTCTCCCCCCCGTCTGACCGCGAGCAGGTGAGGTCTGCGGAAAGATCACCTGGAGGCCTCTCCGCGAATCGATACCAAGCTCATGGTCGATGTTATCTCCTTAGGAGAGGAGTTAAGATTGATTGTCGTTAAGCACTTTACAGGATGGAGACAGGATGAGGAGGGATCATAAAACGCCCACGCACCACCTACCCATCGCTCTCAGCAGCAACAGAGTGCGGCCAATCGATAGGAACAGGATCAGCAGAAAAAAATAAATTAATAGATAACTATGAAGGAATAAATATCACAAAACTAAACAGTGGCCAGATATCCATTTTCCAGAATCAAGACATTTCTGCAAGAAACATTTTTCCTTTTGCTGTTGGAGTCTTACTGGTCTGATATTAGCTTGTCTCAGTAGAAGCATTTAAAGGGGAACATTATCACCAAACCTATGCAAGCGTCAATATATACCTTGATGGTGCAGAAAAAAGACCATGTATTTTTTTAACCGATTTCCGAACTCTAAATGGGTGAATTTTGGCGAATTAAACGCCTTTCTGTTTATCGGTCTTTTAGCGATGACGTCAGAACGCCATATTCATTTTCACATTACAAACACCGGGTCTCAGCTCTGTTATTTTCCGTTTTTTCGACTATTTTTTGGAACCTTGGAGACATCATGCCTCGTCGGTGTGTTGTCGGAGGGTGTAACAACACTAACAGGGAGGGATTCAAGTTGCACCACTGGCAAAAAATCTGCCGCCAGACCCCCATTGAATGTACCAAAGTGTCTTCACATTTGACCGGCGATGCTAAGACAGACATGGCACAGAGATGTATGGATAACCTGCAGATGCATTTGCAAGGATAAAGTCAACGAAATCACAAAGGTGAGTTTTGTTGATGTTGACTTATGTGCTAATCAGACATATTTGGTTGCGGCGTGACTGCCAGCTAATCGATGCTAACATGCTACGTTAATCGACGCTAACATGCTATTTACCCGCGGTGCTAAAGCAGACATGGCACAGAGATGTATGGATAACCTGCAGATGCATTTGCAACTATAAAGTTAACGAAATCACAAAAGTAAGTTTTGTTGATGTTGACTGCCAGCTAATTGATGCTAACATGCTACGCTAATCGATGCTAACATGCTATTTACCGGCGGTGCTAAAGCAGACATGGCACAGATATGTATGGATAACCTGCAGATGCATTTGCAACTATAAAGTCAACGAAATCACAAAAGTAAGTTTTGTTGATGTTGACTGCCAGCTAATTGATGCTAACATGCTACGCTAATCGATGCTAACATGCTATTTACCGGCGGTGCTAAAGCAGACATGGCACAGAGATGTATGGATAACCTGCAGATGCATTTGCAACTATAAAGTCAACGAAATCACAAAAGTAAGTTTTGTTGATGTTGACTGCCAGCTAATTGATGCTAACATGCTACGCTAATCGATGCTAACATGCTATTTACCGGCGGTGCTAAAGCAGACATGGCACAGAGATGTATGGATAACCTGCAGATGCATTTGCAACGATCAAGTCAACAAAATCACAAAGGTGAGTTTTGTTGATGTTGTTGACTTATGTGCTAATCAGACATATTTGGTCACGGCATGACTGCCAGCTAATCGATGCTAACATGCTACACTAATCGATGCTAACATGCTATTTACGCTAGCTGTATGTACATTTGAAACTAGATACCCACATTTAATGCGAAACAAACACTTACCAATCGACGGATTTAAGTTGCTCCAGTGTCACAAGATGCGAAAGTCCTGATCGTTTGGTCCGCACATTTTATCGGCGATGCTAATAAGGCAGCCATGCTATGGGCCGCTTCATTAGGCACACCCACGCTATGGCCGAATAGCGTCAATAGCTATTCGCTCAATAGCTTCAATTTCTTCTTCAATTTCGTTTCCGCTATCTGCCTCCATACTCCGACCATCTGTTTCAATACATGCGTAATCTGTTGAATCGCTTAAGCCGCTGAAATCCGAGTTTGAATCCGAGCTAATGTCGCTATATCTTGCTGTGGTAACCGCCATGTTGTTTGTATTGGCAGCCCTGGATAGTGGTTTCGAAGATAGCGAAAATAAGGCACTTTAAAGCTTTATTTAGGGATATTCCGGGACCGGTAAAATTTTGAAAAAAAATTCAAAAAATACAACAAGCCACTGGGAACTGATTTTTATTGTTTTCAACCCTTTTGAAACTGTGATAATGTTCCCCTTTAAGTCCCACTTTGAAATTAATGTATACCCTCGCTTTTAAATACAGCCCGGTTGACCTGCCGCTTTTCGTTTTGGCTCTGTCTGAATGGAGAGGATACCACGTGGTCACAGATCATTTATGGAACAGTACCAGTATAGAAGAGGCGCAAGAATCAGAATCAGAATCAGAATCAGAATCGTTGTTATTGCCATTGTTTGAGAAGGGGTTCACAAACTAGGAATTTTTCTTGGTGCAATCGTGCGACATGAAACACATATAACACAGATTAGGTAATAAAATGAGCTGTAGCTGAGCTATCAGATCTTGTTATTGTTCATGTGTCTGATGACCAAGGAGAAAAAACCTGTTCAGGTGGCGGGAGGTGTGAGTCTGGATGGACCGTAGTCTCCTGTCTGAGGCGAGAATAGTTTGTGTCCTGTCCCAAGCCGCCCCAAGACTTGGGGTGGACCACTCTTCTGTGCACCAGTTGGCGTCGACTTGGAAGAAGATCCCCCCTACGGCCCTCTGCTGGCCTCCCTATGGACTGGACTCTCATTTTATCATGAATGTGATAATTAAATAACTGTACCCACTCGGCATCCATAGCGGCCGATTTACTTTCCAAGGTTTCTTCTCTTTCCCAACAGGCTTTTAGAGTTTTTCCTTGTCCGGAGGTTGTTTCAGATCAGTGGATGCCGTTGGTTTTTGAAGCCCTTTGAAGCACTTGTGATTATTAGAATCAGAATCACTTTATTAATCCCCGAGGGGAAATCAAGTTTTGTAGCACAACCCCAGTCAATTTCAGACAAAAATTTAAGGGAGACAGAACATGATTGCTGACGGGTCTGCCAACTTCAAAAAAGGTGAGAAAACCCTAAAGACCCTGGAGGCTGAGGCCAAGGGAAAACAAAAATTCATAGCCATAGCACACATAAGCATGTGTGTAAAAAAAGTGAAGTGAATTATACTTATATAGCGCTTTTTCTGTAGTGACTCAAAACGCTTTACATAGTGAAGCCCCAATATCTAAGTTAAATTTAAACCAGCGTGGGTGGCACTGGGAGCGGGTGGGTAAAACGGCAGTGACTAGGATGGCTAAAGCGGCAATCGAACCTGGAACCCTCAAGTTGTTGGAACGGCCACTCTGCCAACCGAGCTATACCGTCCTTACACACCTCACTCTTGCAGCAGATGCGCCGACCACGCCCCCCTCCACAGTTTGCCTTACCTTATACAGACACTATAATAATACACGTATGTTGCAGCACATCAAGCGGTGCGGCTTTATAGCTTACCAAAGTCGTACTAAAACATTTTGATAGATTGAGCACCGTGTGAAATGTTCTATATTTTCAATGGAACATAGAAAATGTTTGAGTTGTTTACTTGAGTCATATTGCTGTCATAGTGCAGGCTACACATATCTATTATGTTTGACTGCCATCTGCCGGTCACACATGTCCATCCATCCATCCATTTTCTACCGCTTATTCCCTTTCGGGGACGCGGGGGGTGCTCGCGCCTATCTCAGCTACAATCGGGCGGAAGGCGGGGTACACCCTGGACAAGTCGCCACCTCATCGCAGGGCCAACACAGATAGACAGACAACATTCACACTCACATTCACACACTAGGGCCAATTTAGTGTTGCCAATCAACCTATCCCCAGGTGCATGTCTTTGGAAGTGGGAGGAAGCCGGAGTACCCGGAGGGAACCCACGCATTCACGGGGAGAACATGCAAACTCCACACAGAAAGATCCCGAGCCTGGATTTGAACCCAGGACTGCAGGAACTTCGTATTGTGAGGCAGACGCACTAACCCCTCTGCCACCAACATGTACCAAATAAAATTGCTTCGAGGTCGGTAAGCAAAACCAGAATTATCATAGGGTTACAAGGCTCACTGTCGAGTTTTGAAAAAACAAACAAACTGGATTTTAAGTGTGCCTTGTCGTGCGGAAAATACGGTACTTGAGTAAATGTAGCACATTACCACCCACCTCAGATTAGAACCATTCCCAATCACATTCACGACTATGGGAAACTGAGTCTCAGAGTACCTGAGTTAAGCCCAAGCAAGCAAAAGGAGAACACACATAGAGGCTAGGGGCAACATTTTGATACAAGAAACGCACCTGGCTGTGTGACAGCTGTGCTAACTGCAGATACAACTATGCAAAAACAGTAGCAACAAAGAGACAATGGAAAGGAGACATTAAATCAATGACTTGTGTCACAGTAGGAAACCATTCAAACTCGAACAGCATGTAATTGAGAAGCTGCTCCTAATTGTTGAGTCTGATTATGTACTGTATGCCAGCCAGTGATGGGCAGTTTTTAAGCTAAGTAGTTTAATTACATTTTCCAGTAGCTTGGCGGAAGCTTCACTACTTTTTTTAAAAGGCTAGCGATTTCTGTAGCTTAGCTAATTTTCGACCCAAGTAGCGAGGTAGCTTCCATCAAAGCTACAAAGAGAGAAAATGGAACTGCAAATCCAGGTAAAAAAAATACAGTAAAAATGATTGATGAATGAGAACATCCAAACATACGGAAAAAAATCAATGATGATTGGTTGGTGTTCGTATGATGGGTGACAATTAGCTAGAAAAACAGGGAGCAAAGTCATAACAGACACGCACTCATGTCACATGACGAAGAGAGAGACAGAGACAGAGGGACGCTTCAAGCTGACCACTCAAAACAAAACAAAAAAAACTTTAGATTTTTCCTTTAGTGATGAAGACAACGTCAAGGAAACCCACAATATTGTGTGTCCTTGGCCATATTTAGACAAACGCATGCATTTAGAGGTAAAAAAAAAAAAAAGCCAAAAACCTTAGTTTTAAGCAGTTTCAACCAAAATCTTAACAATTCATCTAAGACATCCAACATGAATTATTAGGGCTGCGAATCTTTGGAAGTCCCACAATTTGATTCAATATCGTTTCTTGGGGTCACGATTCGATT
>NC_084635.1:11027486-11142486 GCF_033978795.1 Nerophis ophidion
CGTAGGTGTCACGTTCGGCGTCAGGTTTGAGCCCACGTGCTGGACAAAGCTGTTGCAGACATGGCAGACAAGTCCAAGATATGAGCCCGGAACAGGAGGCGTGTTCTCCTCTCGCACAAACCTGAGCTCCGCTGTTACGTCCTTGTCAGGTCTGAGTGTTGGAAAAGGACGACCAGACCTCCACAGAGCTCGTCTCCCACTTCTTCTCCTGCTTTGAGTGACTCGCTGCTTTTATGCGGAGTGACTAACGCTCGGTCCAAAGGGCCTCGGGTGCATCTCGCTATGTGTGTGTGTGTGTGTGCGTGCGTTTATTTGTGCACGAGGACGCTGTACGGGACCAATCGGCTTGACTGGCTTCCATGATGATGAGTCACTTTCATGGTCGGCCAAGACCGAGATCCCCCCCACACACACACACACACACACACAAACACTTCACCTCGGCACAGGCAAATGCTTTGATTTGGAAGTGTGCGCGGGAGTTGCTGTAGTGACAACTCCGGTGCACGTAGCGAACGCCCAGATGAGCCTCGCGGAGGTCAGAGGTCATACTGGCGTAGACTAGGGATGCGGTAACCGAATATATTCGGCCGAATTTGGCAAAAAAAGCCACATTCGGCCTTCGGTGGAATGAGTTAAAAATAAGGCCGAATAGTGGCGTGTGACGCAATTTTTTGACGCGCTGACGCAATCAACCACCGTGCAGTGACGCGGTGACGTTGGGATATGTTGTGTACCCGTATAAGTGTATGAGGTTACAAGCACACACTTAATTGAGATTTACTTAAGCCTTCTGTTTACATTATTAGCAATCTACTGTGGCTAAGCAGACTTTTGCCAAAAGGACAATCATTCATTTGTTGTGGGTTTATCCACTTTAATCGCACTTTATTTTTTTTTTGGGAACGCATGTTTTGTTTGAAGGCCTAATATAAATGAAAAAACTCTGTGCTTTTTTCGAAAAGCAAAGGCTACTGGATTATTAAAAAAATGTCAATATTCAATAAAAAAAATTACTTGTGTTGGCCCTGCGATGAGGTGGCGACTTGTCCAGGGTGTACCCTGCCTTCCGCCCGATTGTAGCTGAGATAGGCGCCAGCGCCCCCCCCGCGACCCCGAAAGGGAATAAGCGGTAGGAAATCATTTATTTATTTATATAGCCCCAAATCACAAATGTCTCAAAGGACTGCACAAATCACTACGACTACAACATCCTCGGAAGAACCCACATAAGGGCAAGGAAAACTCACACCCAGTGGGCAGGGAGAATTCACATCCAGTGGGACGCCAGTGACAATGCTGACTATGAGAAACCTTTGAGAGGACCTCAGATGTGGGCAACCCCCCCTCTAGGGGACCGAAAGCAATGGATGTCGAGCGGGTCTAACATGATACTGTGAAAGTTCAATCCATAGTGGCTCCAACACAGCCGCGAGAGTTCAGTTCAAGCGGATCCAAGACAGCAGCGAGAGTCCCGTCCACAGGAAACCATCTCAAGCGGAGGCGGATCAGCAGCGTAGAGATGTCCCCAACCGATCCTGGGTCCAGACGAGCGGTCCATCCTGGGTCTCGACTCTGGACAGCCAGTACTCATCCATGGTCATCGGACTTGACCCCCTCCACAAGGGAGCGGGGGACATAGGAGAAAGAAAAGAAGCGGCAGATCAACTGGTCTAAAAAGGAGGTCTATTTAAAGGCTAGAGTATACAGATGAGTTTTAAGGTGAGACTTAAATGCTTCTACTGAGGTAGCATCTCGAACTGTTACCGGGAGGGCATTCCAGAGTAGTGGGGCCCGAACGGAAAACGCTCTATAGCCCGCAGACTTTTTGGATGGATGGATGTCTAAATATTTATTGTAGGCTATTTATGCAATATAAAAAAATGGTGAAAAACTGCATTCATTATTCGGTATTCAGCGTTTAAATTGTATTCGGCTTCGGCTTCGGCCACAAATTTTCGTTTCGGTGCATCCCTAACGTAGACCCATTGCCATATACAATACCCAGACTGCTTTGGACTCCAAGTTGATAATATTTATTTATCAATTTAAAAAATAAATTATGTTTTTTTTCGTTGATTTAAAAAAAAAATCTTTTAAAGTATCACTGATACTGTAGTCATAAACCACACAAGGTTTGGTGACCCATTGCAATTGACCCATCCACTTGTTCCACCAGCTGGGAGAAGAGGGGAGCAGTGAGCAGCAGCGGTGGCCGTGCTCGGGAAATCATTTGTGGTGATTTTGTTTAGTTTTTTGACAAAAGGGACAATAGAAAAACTTGGATATAACTTAAATATTGAACAAATGTAATATTTATGACCAAATATCTTCATTGTGGTTAGAGTGTCCGCCCTGAGATCAAACCAACGACTGTAAAAATGGGCCCCATTAACTCCCTGCTTGGCACTCAGCATCAAGGGTTGGAAAGACTCCGGCTTACTAGTGATTCCTAGAGCCCAAAAAAAGTCTGCGGGCTATAGAGCGTTTTCCGTTCGGGCTCCAGTACTCTGGAATGCCCTCCCGGTAACAGTTCGAGATGCTACCTCAGTAGAAGCATTTAAGTCTCACCTTAAAACTTATCTGTATACTCTAGCCTTTAAATAGACCTCCTTTTTAGACCAGTTGATCTGCCGCTTCTTTTCTTTCTCCTATGTCCCCCCCCTCCCTTGTGGAGGGGGTCCGGTCCGATGACCATGGATGAAGTACTGGCTGTTCAGAGTCGAGACCCAGGATGGACCGCTCGTCGGGACCCAGGATGGACGCTCGCCTGTATCGGTTGGGGACATCTCTACGCTGCTGATCCGCTTGAGATGGTTTCCTGTGGACGGGACTCTCGCTGCTGTCTTGGATACGCTTGAACTGAACTCTCGCGGCTGTGTTGGAGCCACTATGGATTGTGAACTTTCACAGTATCATGTTAGACCCGCTCGACATCCATTGCTTTCGGTCCCCTAGAGGGGGGGGGGGGGGGGGGGGGGGTTGACCATATCTGAGGTCCTCTCCAAGGTTTCTCATAGTCAGCATTGTCACTGGCGTCCCACTGGATGTGGATTCTCCCTGCCCACTGGGTGTGAGTTTTCCTTGCCCTTTTGTGGGTTCTTCCGAGGATGTTGTAGTCGTAATGATTTGTGCAGTCCTTTGAGACATTTGTGATTTGGGGCTATATAAATAAACATTGATTGATTGATTGAATTGGGGTTTAAATGACCAAAAGGATTCCGAGCGTGGCCACCGCTGCTGCTCACTGCTCCCCTCACCTCCCAGGGGGTGGAACAAGGGCATGGGTCAAATGCAGAGGGTGATTTCACCACACCTAGTGTGGTACTTTAACTTTATGTCTGCAGAATCATCGCGCTGTAAATCGTGACGGATGTAGGTCTTAGCCTTACTATGCTAATAACATCGGCCATGAGCTTAATTTGAGAATTAAAGTCAGGAGATGATTAAGTCAGTCTTCACGCTGTCTCCAGATTTTTTCCCTCAGTCTTTTGTTAGTTCAACATTTCTCTGTCAAAAATAGTTCCAAGACCCCCCCCCATCATTCCCTCCTCTCGTATGTCCTCTTGCATGTTGTGTGCTCCCGTGGTTGCCATGGCGCTTGCTGTTTTTTTTTCTTTTTCATTTTTGTTGGCTCAGGTTTGATCTCGCAAGGTTTCTGGTCCCATTCTAGATCAGTAGTGGAACAGAAGCTCTATCTATGTGTGTGTGATGTGCTGTGTTGGTGTCATCACACAGGTTTTGTAATGAAAAATCAAATTTTGATGTTGATTTTTTTTTTTTTGCAGCTGAGATAGGCTCTAGCACCCCCTGCGACCCCAAAAGAGACAAGCGGTAGAAAATGGATGGGATGGATATATATATAGATATAGATGTATAGATATATAGATATATATATATATATATATGCCCTGCGATGAGGTGGCGACTTGTCCAGGGTGTACCCCGCCTTCCGCCCGATTGTAGCTGAGATAGTCGCCAGCGCCCCCCGTGACCCCAAAGGGGAATAAGCGGTAGAAAATGGATGGGGGATATATATATATATATATCTATATATATATATATATATATATATATATATATATATATATATATATATATATATATATATATATATATCTATATCTATATATATATATAGATATATATATATATATATATATATATATATAGATATAGATATAGATATAGATATATATATATAGATATATATATCCCCCATCCATTTTCTACCGCTTATTCCCCTTTGGGGTCACGGGGGGCGCTGGCGACTATCTCAGCTACAATCGGGCGGAAGGCGGGGTATATATATATATATATATATATATAGATATATATATATATATATATATATATATATATATATATATATATATATATATATATATATATATATATATATAGATATATATATATATATCTATATATATAGATATATATATAGATATATATATATATATATATAGATATATATATATATATGATTCATTTGGGTAGTTTAAAAAAAATAATTGTCACTTGTATATATTTTGATACAGTTTAATCCATCCATTTTCTACCGCTTATTCCCTTTTGGGGTCGCGGGGGGCGCTGGCGCCTATCTCAGCTACAATGGGGCAGAAGGCGGGGTACACCCTGGACAAGTCGCCCCCTCATCGCAGGGCCAACACATATAGACAGACAACATTCACACTCACATTCACACACTAGGGACAATTTAGTGTTGCCAATCAACTTATCCCCAGGTTTTAAAATCTTTATTTTTTCATTAAATGAACAACTTTTTTTTTTAATATTCAGATATTTAGTCCCCCGCGACCCCAAAAGGGAATAAGCGATAGAAAATGGATGGATGGATATTTAGTCCAAATTTAGCTTTAGGTGTGTTCCATCAACTGAAAGGGGCGTGGAATCATAACAAAGATAAGGGAATCCCCTAACACGTTGCCTTCAGGGAATGTAGGAAATAAAACACTTCAACTCAACACTTTATGTATGAAATTAATTATTGGCTGGACTCGACTCTCACATTAAATATTAATGTAACAATTCAATAATCATACCCGCTCGACAACCATAGCAGCCGATTACTCTGGAAGGTTTCTTCTATTTCCCCAGCCGGGGGTCTTTTGAGTGTTTCCTGGCCTGGATGTGGTTTTGGATCAGGGGATGTGGATGTGTTTGTGAAGGCCTAAGAAATAATAAACTTGAATTGACTTTGATTAATTGTAAAATTAATATACAGTTGGATTGTCTACCAGTTTTGCATGTTTATGTTGTTTTGTTTCATCGCCCTTTATCAAACATTCAGTTTTCCCACTTTATTTAGCCGTCTTTGAACACATCATTCAACATCCAAACTTGATTTTTCAGTTTATTTATACTACTTATTGAAATCATTTTTTAAACTTATTTTTCCAAGTAAAAAACTTTTGGCGCCATAGAAAGCTAGATGCAGATCCACTATGGACTGGACTCTCACAATATTATACTGGATCCACTATAGACTGGAATCTCACAATATTATACTAGATCCACTATGGACTGGACTCTCACAATATTATGTTATATCCACTATGGACTGGACTCTCACACTATTATGTTAGATCCACTATGGACTGGACTCTCACAATATCATGTTAAATCCACTATGGACTGGACTCTCACAATATTTTACTAGATCCACTATGGACTGGACTCTCACAATATTATACTAGATCCACTATGGACTGGAATCTCACAATATTATGTTAGATCCACTATGGACTGGACTTTCACAATATTATGTTAGATCCACTATGGACTGGACTCTCACACTATTATGTTAGACCCACTATGGACTGGACTCTCACAATATTATGTTAGATCCACTATGGACTGGACTCGCACAATATTATACTAGATCCACTATGGACTGGACTCTCACAATATTATGCTAGATCCACTATGGACTGGACTCTCACAATAATATACTAGATCCACTATGGACTGGAAACTCACAATATTATACTAGATCCACTATGGACTGGACTCTCACAATATTATGTTAGATCCACTATGGACTGGACTGTCACAATAATATACTAGATCCACTATGGACTGGACTCTCACAATATTATACTAGATCCACTATGGACTGGAATCTCACAATATTATGTTAGATCCACTATGGACTGGACTCTGACAATATTATGTTAGATCCACTATGGACTGGACTCTCACACTATTATGTTAGATCCACTATGGACTGGACTCTCACAATATCATGTTAGATCCACTATGGACTGGACTTTCACAATATTATGTTAGATCCACTATGGACTGGACTCTCACAATATTATGTTAGATCCACTATGGACTGGACTCTCACAATATTATACTAGATCCACTATGGACTGGACTCTCACAATATTATACTAGATCCACTATGGACTGGACTCTCACAATATTATGTTAGATCCACTATGGACTGGACTCTCACAATATTTTGTTAGATCCACTATGGACTGGACTCTCACAATATTATACTAGATCCACTATGGACTGGACTCTCACAATATTATACTAGATCCACTATGGACTGGACTTTCACAATATTATGTTAGATCCACTATGGACTGGACTCTCACAATATTATACTAGATCCACTATAGACTGGAATCTCACAATATTAGCTTAAATCCACTATGGACTGGACTCTTACAATATTAGCTTAAATCTACTATGGACTGGACTCTCACAAAATTATACTAGATCCACTATGGACTGGACTCTCACAATATTATACTAGATCCACTATGGACTGGACTCTCACAATATTATACTAGATCCACTATGGACTGGATTCTCACAATATTATGCTGGATCCACTATGGACTGGACTCTCGCAATATTTTACTAGAACCACTATGGACTGGACTCTCACAATATTAGCTTAAATCTACTATGGACTGGACTCTCACAATACTATACTAGATCCACTATGGACTGGACTCTCACAATACTATACTAGATCCACTATGGACTGGACTCTCACAATACTATACTAGATCCACTATGGACTGGACTCTCACAATACTATACTAGATCCACTATGGACTGGACTCTCAGAATATTATGTTAGTGTCATGTCATGAGATCATGTTTTGTTTAGTTATGTTCTGTTTTGTTCAGGACTCCGTTGCTTCCTGTTTTTTCACTCCCTTGTTTTGTCACCATGGCGACCCATTAGATTCACCTGTCTCACGTGTTGGACTCACGCACCTGTTTCAATCATGTCATTATTCAAGCCTGGTTTTTCAGTTGGTCGTTCTGGCGTCAGTGTTCCATGATCTTTTCACACTCTGCGTCATGCCATGTTTACTCTTTCTTGCAATGTCATAGTCCATGCTGCCCTGCTCTCGTCACTGCAAGTAAGTTAGTGTGTTCTGTTTTATGTCCTTAGTTTGCGTCAAAGTGCTTTTTTGTTCCCTGCGTTAAGTTGTGTACCTCCGTTGCGAGCGCCTTTTGTTTGTACCCTTTTTGAGTAGAAATTAAAAACGTTCCTACCTTCAAGCCATGACGGATCTAGTCCGATTGCATCCCGGGAAAACCATCCTTGCAGCAAGGGATTTAAGCCGAGGATGTCATTGTGGCTTGTGCAGCCCTTTAAAGGCCTACTGAATTGAGATTTTTTTTTTTTCAAACGGGGATAGCAGGTCCATTCTATGTGTCATACTTGATCATTTTGCGATATTGCCATATTTTTGCTGAAAGGATTTAGTAGAGAACATCGACAATAAAGTTCGCAACTTTTGGTCGCTAATAAAAAAGTCTCGCCTGTACCGGAAGTAGCAGACGATGTGTGCGTGACGTCACGGGTTGTGGAGCTCCTCACATCTGAACATTGTTTACTATAATGGCCACCAGCAGCGAGAGCGATTCGGACCAAGAAAGCGACGATTTCCCCATTAATTTGAGCGAGGATGAAAGATTCGTGGATGAGAAAGTGAGACTGAAGGACCAGAAGAAAAAAAAGAAAAAAAAAGACTCTACAGTGGGAGCGATTCAGATGTTATTAGACACATTTAATAGGATAATTCTGGAAAACCCCTTATCTGCTTATTGTGTTGCTAGTGTTTTTGTGAGATTATATGGTCGTACCTGTACAACCCGAAGGTCGGCCCGCACCTTTTTTTCAGCACCAGTTGACGGGTGGTGGCGATACCCATCTCTGCCCTTCGCAAGGGACCCTCTTCGAAAGACGATCTTTCGAAATGATCGCTGCATAATACACTGTACTTTGTGTGTGTGGTCCAATCCAACCATGTTCGCTTGACCGCTCTGTTCCATAGTAAAGATCCACCGTCATCTTTTAGGAATGTAAACAAGAAAACAATGAAAACACCGGCTGTGTTTGTGTTGCTAAAGGCGGCCACAACACACCACTTCCCACCTACAGCTTTCTTCTTTGATGTCTCCATTATTCATTGAAGAAATTGCAAAATATTTAGCAACACAGAAGTCCAGAATACTGTGGAATTATGCGATGAAAAGAGACGACTTATAGCTGTGAACGGTGCTGGAACAAAATGTCCTCTACAATGCGTGACGTCACGCGCACGCGTCATCATACCGAGACGTTTTAGAATGATACTTCCGCTCGAAATTTAAAATTGCAATTAAGTAAACTAAAAAGGCCGTATTGGCATGTGTTGCAACGTTAATATTTCATCATTGATATATAAACTATCAGACTGCGTGGTCGGTAGTAGTGGGTTTCAGTAGGCCGTTAAAACACTTGTGATTTAGGGCTATATAAGTAAACACTGATTGATAAACGCCGAAGGCCTGTTTTTTTTGTTTAACGTGTGGGGGACTGTTACAAATAAAACAAAAATCAGATTTTCAACATATTTATGTGTGCATCCACTTTTCGGTTGGCTCTGTAGTGTGGCCGATTGATCGCCACATCGCTGGTTGAGATGTCCAACCTAGTATCTCAGCTGGTCAGTAGATTACATGGACGTGAGTTCAAGGGAGAACCACTGTTACTTTGTCATCACAACAGTCTGATGAGTTATCCAACACGGTTCTAAGATCATGCAAACACTGGACCAGGGGTCACCAACGCGGTGCCCGCGGGCACCAGGTAGCCCGTAAGGACCAGATGAGTCGCCCGCTGGCCTGTTCTAAAAATAGCTCAAATAGCAGCACTTACCAGTGAGCTGCCTCTATTTTTTAAATGTTATTTATTTACTAGCAAGCTTTTTTATTATATAGATGTTGAAAATCCCCCCCAAAATTTTAAAGACTTGGTATTCACTTGTTTAAATAAATTCACTTATTTTTTTACTTTGCTTCTTATAACTTTCAGAAAGACAATTTTAGAGAAAAAATACAACCTAAAATGATTTTAGGATTTTTAAACACATACCTTTTTACCTTTTTAAATTCCTTCCTCTTCTTTCCTGTCAATTTAAATCAATGTTAAAGTCTTTTTTTTTTTATTGTAAAGAATAATAAATACATTTTAATTTAATTCTTGATTTTAGTTTCTGTTTTTTCGATGAAGAATATTTGTGAAATATTTCTTCCAAAATATTCTGGCAAATCTAGAAAATCTGTAGAATCAAATTTAAATCGTATTTCAAAGTCTTTATAATTTCTTTTAAAATTTTTGTTCTGGAAAATCTAGAAGAAATAATGATTTGTCTTTGTTAGAAATATAGCTTGGTCCAATTTGTTATAAATTCTAACAAAGTGCAGATTGTATTTTAACCTATTTTAAACATGTCATCAAAATTCTAAAAAATAATCTTAATCAGGAAAAATTACTAATAATGTTCCATAATTTTTTTTTGTTTTTTTTCCACAAAGATTCTAATTAGCTAGTTTTTCTCTTCATTTTTTTCGGTAGAATTTTGAATTTTAAAGAGTCGAACTTTAAGATAAACTTTGTTTCAAAATTAAATTTTCATTTTTTTCGTGTTTTCTCCTCTTTTACACCGTTCAATTAAGTGTTTTTTTCATCATTTATTCTCTACAAAAAAGCTTCTGTAAAAGGAAAAATCAATCACTCAATCAATCAATCAATGTTTATTTATATAGACCTAAATCACAAATGTCTCAAAGGACTGTACAAACCACTACGACTACGACATCCTTGGAAGAACCCACACAAGGGCAAGGAAAACTCACATCCAGTGGGCAGGGAGAATTCACATCCAGTGGGACGCCAGTAACAATGATGACTATGAGAAACCTTGGAGAGGACCTCAAATGTGGGCAACCCCCCGCCCCCTCAAGGGAACCGAAAGCAATGGATGTCGAGCGGGTCTAACGTGATACTATGAAAGTTCAATCCATAGTGGCTCCAACACAGCTGCGAGAGTTCAGTTCAAAGCAGATCCCAGACAGCAGCAAGAGTCCCGTCCACAGGAAACCATCCCAAGCGGGGTCGGATCAGCAGCGTAGAGATGTCCCCAACCGATACAGGCGAGCGGTCCATCCTGGGTCCCGACGAGCGGTCCATCCTGGGTCCCGACTCTGGACAGCCAGTACTTCATCCATGGTCGTCGGACTGGACCCCCTCCACAAGGGAGGGGGGGACAGAGGAGAAAAAGAAAAGAAGCGGCAGATCAACTGGTCTAAAAAGGATGTCTATTTAAAGGCTAGAGTATACAAATGAGTTTTAAGGTGAGACTTAAATGCTTCTACTGAGGTAGCATCTCGAACTGTTACCGAGAGGGCATTCCAGAGTACTGGAGCCCGAACGGAAAAGCCCGCAGACTTTTTTTGGGCTTTAGGAATCACTAATAAGCCGGAGTCTTTTGAAAGCAGATTTCTTGCCGGGACATATGGTACAATACAAAAAAAATGTACGACGGAATGACAGAAAGAAATACCCATTGTTTTTTATATATGTATAGATTTATTTATTAAAGGTAAATTGAGCAAATGGGCTATTTCTGGCAATTTATTTAAGTGTGTATCAAACTGGTCGCCCTTCGCATTAATCAGTACCCAAGAAGTAGCTCTTGCTTTCAAAAAGGTTGGTGACCCCTGCACTATCCCATGAAAAGACACATATCGTACAGGCCAGATTGAAGCGTGGTTTTTGATTGATTGATTGATACTTTTATTAGTAGATTGCACAGTTCAGTACATATTCCGTACAATTGACCACTAAATGGTAACACCCGAATAAGTTTAAGTCAGGGTCCACGTTAATCAATTCATGGTACAAATATATACTATCAACATAATACAGTCATTACACAAGTTAATCATCGTAGTATGTACATTGAATTATTTACATTATTTACAATCCGGGGGGTGGGATGAGGAGCTTTGGTTGATATCAGTACTTCAGTCATCAACAATTGCATCAACAGAGAAATGTGAACATTGAAACAGTGTAGGTCTTATTTAGTAGGATATGTACAGCCAGTGAGTTCAGATAGCATAAGAACAAGTATATACATTAGAAGTACATTTGAGTTGTTTATAATCCGGGGAGATGGGATGTGAATGGAGGAGGGTATTAGAAAAGTGTTGAAGTTGCCTGGAGGTGTTGTTTTAGAGCGGTTTTGAAGGAGGATGGAGATGGACTTACTTTTATACCTGTTGGGAGTGCATTCCACATTGATGTGGCATAGAAAGAGAATGAGTTAAGACCTTTGTTGGATCAGAATCTGGGTTTAACGTGGTTTGTGGAGCTCCCCCTGGTGTTGAGGTTATGGCGGTCATTTACGTTAAGGAAGTAGTTTGACATGTACTTCGGTATCACGGAGGTGTAGCGGATTTTATAGACTAGGCTCAGTGCAAGTTGTTTGACTCTGTCCTCCACCCTGAGCCAGCCCACTTTGGAGAAGTGGGTTGGATTGAGGTGTGATCTGTGGTGGAGGTCTAAAAATAACCGGATTAGCTTATTCTGGGATGTTTGGAGTCTAGATTTGAGGGTTTTGGAGGTGCCGGGGTACCAGGAGGTGCAAGCGTAATCGAAGAAGGGTTGAATTAGAGTTCCCGCTAGAATCCTCAAGGTGCTTTTGTTGACCAGAGAGGAGATTCTGTAGAGGAATCTCGTTCTTTGGTTGACCTTTTTTGATCTCCAGTTAAAGCTCGCTTCTGCAAACAAAATGTCCCTTCTGTGCCACCGCCTCGCTCCCCGCTCGTATACACATCCTCCCACCGGCTCCCACAGTTTACTTTATTTCTTTGACTGCAGCGGGAAGCCCTTAATTATTCATGCTCCAACGGCTCTCATTCAGATCGTTTGTCGTCCTGCCCTTCTGCCCCTCATTCCCTCTCCGACAATTCTCCAATTCCGCCCTATTAGCTCCGATTAGCGTGCTCTTGCAGACGTTACCTAAGTCAACAACCGCCGTGTGTGTGTTTTGCCTGTCACTCACAAGAGACGTGATCTTTTTACGGATTTGAAAACTGGACATAATCGGCTGCGGGCGGCTTAAAAAGCAACATCCACTGACATATTAAGTCACGGAGAAAGGACTTTGTTTAGTTTGGGATGTGATCCTTAGAAACCTGGCCGCACTTTTATCCAAAGACGCAGTTTTCATGTTTAGCGGTTGACCTTGCAAAAGCAATAACATTTGATTTCAAATGGAAATAAATCTCTCTTGGCTTTTCTCATACCTCGGAGGGTGAAAAAACATCTCTCCGTCCAGGGGACTTTGTAGTTTCCTTTTCTTGGGTCAGGCCCACGCTGCTATTTTGGAAGACTTTCCGACGTCTGTTGGACGATGGAAAGAAAAACCACAAGGTCCTCCTTTTAGGATTTTTGTTTTACTTCTCAGCCCGCTAACAGTAAATCCGTTCTCCATCCAGCCGACTGCTGGTTTTATGCAATCAAGGGGTTTTTGCCTCTTCGTTAAACCGACTTGGCAGGTGGAAGTTGCTGCCTCAGCACTGATGGAAAGTTCCATATAATTTTACACTGTTAACAAACGCCTGATTTGTCCACTTTTCCTTCTGCTTCAATATTGCCTCGTCCGAGCCATAAATCTCCCACCCACAAAAATGTCTTGAAAGAGAATAATTGCTTAAATAAAGTATTAATGAGGCGTAGTACGAGCTGTCCTAACTGAAAGAGTCCCTTTAATGCTGACAACATTGCCACTTATTTCATATTTCATAGTCCTGGACCCTAAAACTGATGTCTACTGAAGTCCTCCCAAAAGAGACACTAAAGCAGGGATGTGGGATGAGTTTGCGAAGTATAACAATAAGCCGAAATTTTTGAATGAAAAAACTGCAGTGCTAGATGTGTCCACTAGATATTGCAATAGTAATTATTTTTATCTTTCTAATCTAAATTATGCTACGTATGTAAGAAAAAAAAAAACACACGTTGGTGCACCAGTCGAGGTAAATGAGCAAATTACATGAATAACATCCTGTAATTTGATTTTTTTTTTTTTATCCTGATGGATTGAAAATTATGGCCTAGCGATGAGGTGGTGACTTGTCCAGGGTGTACCCCACCTTCCGCCCGATTGTAGCTGAGATAGGCGCCAGCGCCCCCCGCGACCCCAAAAGGGAATAAGCGGTAGAAGATGGATGGATGGATTGAAAATTAGTTGACTGATGAACATTATCACATAATCTATTCAGAAAGTAGAAATAACGATGTGGAGGGGGGGCGTGGCCTGCAGTCCTGCAACAAAGCGGGGTGGGCCAGGACCGACTTCAAGATCAGCGACAGGTGCGTAGATGGCCCACCTGTGCGTGCTTCTGTAATCACCTGTCGCTCTGTTAAAGGGGAACATTATCACAATTTCAGAGGGGCTAAAACCAATAAAAATCAGTTCCCAATGGCTTATTTTATTTTTCGAAGTTTTTTTCAAAATTTTACCCATCGTGGAATATCCCAAAAAAAAGGCTTTAAAGTGCCTGATTTTCGCTAACTGTGAAGCCACTGTCCATTTTCCTGTGACGTCATCCAGTGATGCCAATACAAAAAAACATTGCTGATAGTGTCAGAGTTATTTGTTGTCGAACCCCAAGATGCAGAGATGGAGGCAGGCATTAGATATGAAGACATAATTTAATATAAATAATAGAACAAGAACAAACAAAAAGCACGCACGTGGGCGGAATAACAAACTAAGGGAGCTAGCACTGGGAGCTAGAAAAACAAAAAGGAACTTTAGCATGGAAGCTAGTGAAAAACAAACAGAAAAACTGGAAATAGCTAATGCTAACAGAAACAGCTTACCGCTACGACGACCAGGACAAAATGTAGCACGACAGGTAGTAGCTGTAACAAAAACGACATGACACGATAGCAACGACAAGAGCGACATGCGGCAACAAGAATACAAGTCCGAATGACAATACAATGATCCAGCAACTGACACAAGACAAAGCAGGTACAAATAGGAGCAGGCTGATTGGCAACAGGTGTGGCCAGGTGCCAATCAGCCGCAGCTGAGGAGGAACACAGCACTCAGGGAACAAGACAGGAGGCTGACAAAATAAGAGCACTAGACAGGAACTAAAGACAGGAGATACTAAACACAGAGGAAACTGACAAATGCAGAGGGAAAAGCCTGACAGATAGCACAGCAAGATATAGCGATATTAGCTCGGATTCAGACTCGGATTTCAGCGGCTTAAGCGATTCAACAGATTATGCATGTAATGAAACGGATGGTTGGAGTGTGGAGGCAGATAGCGAAAACTAAATTGAAGAAGAAACAGAAGCTATTGAGCGAATATCTATTGACGCTATTCGGCCATGTCTGCCTTAGCATCGCCGGTAAAATGTGCAGACCAAACGATCGGGACTCTCGCATCTTGTGACACTGGAGCAACTTAAATCCGTCGATTGGTAAGTGTTTATTTGGCATTAAATATGGGTGGAGGGAAACGCTGGATGCAAATATAGCTACAACTGTACATACAGCTAGCCTAAATAGCATGTTAACATCAATTAGCTGGCAGTCATGCTGCGACCAAATATGTCTGATTAGCACATACGTCAATAACATCAACAAAACTCACCTTTGTGATATCGTTGACTTTATTGTTGGAAATGCATCGGCAGGATATCCAGACATCTCTGTGCCATGTCTGCCTTAGCATCGCCGGTAAAATGTGCAGACCAAACGATCGGGACTTTCCCATCTTGTGACACTAGAGCAACTTAAATCCGTCGATTGGTAAGTGTTTATTTGGCATTAAATATGGGTGGAGGGAAACGCTGGATGCAAATATAGCTACAAATGTACATACAGCTAGCCTAAATAGCAGAGCCTTAGCATCGCCGGTAAAATGTGCAGACCAAACGATCGGGACTCTCGCATCTTGTGACACTGGAGCAACTTAAATCCGTCGATTGGTAAGTGTTTATTTGGCATTAAATATGGGTGGAGGGAAACGCTGGATGCAAATATAGCTACAAATGTACATACAGCTAGCCTAAATAGCATGTTAACATCAATTAGCTGGCAGTCATGCCGCGACCAAATATGTCTGATTAGCACATAAGTCAATAACGTCAACAAAACTCACCTTTGTGATTTGGTTGACTTTATCGTTGGAAATGCATCTGCAGGATATCCAGACATCTCTGTGCCATGTCTGCCTTAACATCGCCGGTAAAATGTGCAGACCAAACGATCGGGACTTTCGCATCTTGTGACTCTGGAGCAACTTAAATCCGTCAATTGGTAAGTGTTTGTTTGGCATTAAATGTGGTTGGAGGGAAACACTGGATGCAAATAGAGCTACAAATGTACATACAGCTAGCCTAAATAGCATGTTAACATCGATTAGCTGGCAGTCATGCGGCGACCAAATATGTCTGATTAGCACATACGTCAATAACATCAACAAAACTCACCTTTGTGATATCGTTGACTTTATTGTTGGAAATGCATCTGCAGGATATCCATGCACCTCTTTGCCATGTCTGCCTTAGCATCGCCGGTAAAATGTGCAGACCAAGCGATCGGGACTTTCGCATCTTGTGACACTGGAGCAACTTAAATCAGTCGATTGGTAAGTGTTTGTTTGGCATTAAATGTGGGTGGAGGGAAACGCTGGATGCAAATATAGCTACAAATGTACATACAGCTAGCCTAAATAGAATGTTAACATCAATTAGCTGGCAGTCATGCCGCGACCAAATATGTCTGATTAGCACATACGTCAATAACATCAACAAAACTCACCTTTGTGATATCGTTGACTTTATTGTTGGAAATGCATCTGCAGGATATCCATGCATCTCTGTGCCATGTCTGCCTTAGCATCGCCGGTAAAATGTGCAGACCAAACGATCGGGACTTTCGCATCTTGTGACACTGGAGCAACTTAAATCCGTCGATTTGTAAGTGTTTGTTTGGCATTAAATGTGGTTGGAGGGAAACGCTGGATGCAAATATAGCTACAAATGTACATACAGCTAGCCTAAATAGCATGTTAACATCGATTAGCTGGCAGTCATGCCGCGACCAAATATGCTTACATAGGTCTGGTGATAATGTTCCACTTTAAAGGCAGCAGCCGGGAAGGAGAGAGGGGTGGTTGATGGTGGAGCAAGAGCACGAGCAAGAGCGAGACTGACGAAAAGACAATTGCTAAAAAAGCACAAAGACAATTTATTGCAAATTAGAACATTCTCGTAAAACTGGAAGAGCCTGGCATGTCGGGGATTGGCGATCCGAAAAACCCGGAAGCGCAAGTCTTCCACACACGACAAATGAAGATAGAACACCATTAGCCGAACATGTAAGTGTAAAATAAACCCGACAACATTATGATTTGTACATTTTCAGAATGTGCTTGTTCTAATTTTAGACAAAGAAAACAATCTGTATTTGTCTTTATTTTTAAGTTATCTTGCCGTGATTTTAACAGTCCGTCCCACTTGGGAGAAGATTTTTCTCAATGTGGCCCCCCGTCTAAAATGAGTTTGACACCCCTGCTGTAAAGATTTTAGGTTTGTTTTCTGCACATTTTGGAATACACATTTTTAGCTCCAAAATGTGGGCGGAGCCTGCATCATCCTGCTGGCTTACTTCATATCTGCTTACTTTCTCTTTTAACATATTCTATCTACACTTCTGTTGAAACGTAATAACTCTTATTCTTCTGTTGTTTGGATGCTTTGCAAGAGTTTTGGATGATACCACAAATTTGGGTATCGATCCGATACCAAGTAGTTAAAGGGGCATGCATCTATCCATCTTCTTCCGCTTATCCGAGGTCGGGTCGCGGGGGCAGCAGCCTAAGCAGGAAAGCCCAGACTTCCCTCTCCCCAGCCACTTCATCCAGCTCTTCCCGGGGGATCCCGAGGCGTTCCTAGGCCAGCCGGGAGACATAGTCTTCCCAACGTGTCCTGGGTCTCCCCCGTGGCTTCCTACCGGTCGCATATGCCCTCCCTAGGGAGGTGTTCGGGTGGCATCCTGACCAGATGCCCGAACCACCTCATCTGGAATCTCTCGATGTGGAGAAGCAGCGGTTTTACTTTGAGCTCCTACCAGTTGGCAGAGCTTCTCACCCTATCTCTAAGGGAGAGACCCGCTAACTGGTGGAGGAAACTCATTTCGGCCGCTTGTACCCGTGATCTTATCCTTTCGGTCATGACCCAAAGCTCATGACCATAGGTGAGGATGGGAACGTAGATCGACCGGTAAATTGAGAGCTTTGCCTTCCGGCTCAGCTCCTTCTTCACCACAACGGATCGATACGGCGTCCGCATTACTGAAGACGCCGCACCGATCCGCCTGTCGATCTCACGATCCACTCTTCCCCACTCGTGAACAAGACTCCGAGGTACTTGAACTCCTCCACTTGGGGCAGGGTCTCCTCCGCCCTTTTCCAGGTCATACAATGGTCATAATTTAAGTTGTCATCCGTCTGTATTTTCTGAGTTTATAAACATAATGTAAATCAATAAACTAAAATACAAAGATTTTGTGATGCTAAAAAATATCGATGTAACCATAGTAGCATCGACTAGATACGTTCCTGTACTTGGTATCATTACAGTGGATGTTATGTGTAGCTCCACCCTTGACGTTTGTTTACATTTTGACGCCGGTGAGCTACGGTGTGTAGTAAAGCATGTTTAGCTATTCCTCGTCCTGCAGGGATTATACTCGTAAGAAAATGACTTTATTTGTCGCCATGGAGGCGAGGATTAGTGATTTAGAAGTAGTTTAAAACACTGCAGCTGGACGTTAGCTGCTAGCGAGCCAGCCATGTCATAATGTACCTCTTACTGAGGGCGTTTCTGTTTATGATCCGCTGCCCGGATCATATTTTGATTTAGGTTTTTGAGTCTTTTTGTGTTTTCTGTTTGTATTGGACTCTTTCGGTTCCTGGTTGTACTTCCTTGTTTACTGAAGTGAAGTGAATTATATTTATATAGCGCTTTTCTCAAGTGACTCAAAGCGCTTTACATAGTGACACCCAATATCTAAGTAACATTTAAACCAGTGTGGGTGGCACTGGGAGCAGGTGGGTAAAGTGTCTTGCCCAAGGACACAACGGCAGTAACTAGGATGGCACAAGCGGGAATCGAACCTGTAACCCTCAAGTTGCTGGCACGGCCACTCTATCAACCGAGCTATGCCGCCCCACTTTTATTCTGTCACTATAGTTACGCATGAATTTCACCAGCCCCTGGCTTTTGACGCGCACCTGTTTTCTGATTGCCGTCCTTATTTAAGCCTGCCTTTTCCGTTCATTCAGCTTTGCTTCCTAGTTTGTGTAACACACAACAGTGACGGCTTTGATTCCCGATTCTGGTAACCAGTTTTTGTACCTGCCAGCTTCCGCGCTATGCTTTTGTTTTTTTCTAGCTCCCGTGCTAGTTCGGTTTGTTTTGCCATTTGTGCCTCGTGCAAGTTTCCTGTTTCATAGTCTGATTTAATTTGAAATAAATCATCATTTCTTACCTTCACGCCGTGTCCGAGCCCGACTGCATCATTGAGAGAACGACTCCGCATCACAATCGTTACAGTTTCAGCGTTATAACTTCACCTTTATCGTTACTTTTTAAGCTATAATGCGTTCTTCTGTCCAAACACATTGTCCGTTTGTACAAAACCAGTGAAGTTTGCACGTTGTGTAATTCGTAAATAAAACAACAGAATACAATGATTTGCAATTCCGTTTCAACTTATATTTAATTGAATAGACTGCAAAGACAATATATTTAATGTTCAAACTGAGAAACTTTTTTTTTTTTTCTGTTACGTGGTCTTTCCTTTTAACAACACTCAGTAAACATTTGGGAACTGGGGAGACCAATTTTTGAAGCTTTTCAGGAGGAATTATTTCCCATTCTTGCTTGAAGTACAGCTTAAGTTGTTCAACAGTCCGGGGTCTCCGTTGTGGTATTTTAGGCTTCATATTTGGCCACACATTTTCAATGGGAGATATGTCTGTATTACAGGCAGGCCAGTCTAGTACCCGCACTCTTTTACTATGAAGCCACGCTGTTCTAACACATGGCTTGGCATTGTCTTGCTGAAATAAGCAGGGGCGGCCATCATAACGTTGCTTGGATGGCAACATATGTTGCTCCGAAACCTGTATGTACCTTTCAGCATTAATGGTGCCTTCACAGATGTGTAAGTTACCCATGCCTTGGACACTAATACACCCCCATACCATCACAGATGCTGGCTTTTGAACTTTGCACCTATGACAATCCGGATGGTTCTTTTCCGGCGGACACAGCGTCCATAGTTTCCAAAAACAATTTGGAAATGTGGACTCGTCAGACCACAGAACACTTTTCCACTTTGCATCAGTCCATCTTAGATGAGTCCTTTTACAGGTAATTCATGCGGTCGGTATCATCAGTCAACCGATATCGCACTTGTCTGAGAGGTCCTTCTCTGTCAGGCTGGGGGACGCCACCTCCTCTTCTGCCCCGCTTTACTGTGGTGTCCCCCAGGGATCTATGTTAGGCCCCATCCTGTTCGCTCTTTATCTCCTCCCTCTTGGAGATATTTTTAAGAAACATGGAGTGTTTTATCACTTTTATGCAGATGACTGCCAAATTTATATGCCGATTTCAAAAAGCCACGGCCCCCTGACACCCCTTCTTAACTGTCTATGCGACGTCAAGGCTTGGTTAGCCCAGAATTTTTTGATAATGAATGAGGGAAAAAAACGGAAATTTTAGTTTTTGGTCCGGCCCTCACTGACTTGGGACCATTGCAAAATGATGTGAGTCCCAAAGTCACCAGCCTTGGCGTCACTATAGACAGCGATTATAAACTAGACAAACAAGTCAATGGCGTTTTAAAATCGTGTTTTTATCACCTTCGTCTTTTAGTAAAGGTTAAACCGTTTTTATCTTTTAACCTTTTTGAACAAGTCGTGCATGCTTTTATTTCAAGTGGCCTGGACTACTGCAATGCACTTTATGCTGGCATTAGCCAAAAAGCTCTCTCCCGGTTGCAGTTAGTCCAGAACGCGGCAGCACGACTTTTAACAGGGGCCAGTAAACGCCAGCATATAACCCCAATTCTTCAGAGTCTGCACTGGCTCCCTGTTCATTTTAGAATTGATTTTAAAACATTGCTGTTTGTTTTTAAATCTTTACATGGACTGGCACCTCAGTATATCTCGGACCTTATCCAAATTTACATTCCTGCACGCGCTCTGAGGTCCGAGAGCCAGTTCCAGCTCGTGGTGCCCAAGACCAGACTTAAGACCAGGGGAGACAGGGCCTTCTCTGTGGTCGGCCCTAAGCTCTGGAACACTCTGCCCCTCCATGTTCAAACTGCTTCCACAGGGGAGTGTTTTAAGTCTCGTCTTAAGACCCACTTTTATTCTTTGGCTTTTAACACTACGTGAGTTGTGTGGTCCTCTGTGTTTTTTATACACTTTGATTTTAATTATACTGTTTTAATTGATTTTACCCTTTAAAATAGTTTTTAATCATATTTGTTTTTATATTGTTTTTATATTTATTTATTTTTTGTTTTTATTCAGTCATTGGTGGAGCATAATATATATATATACTTTTTTTATTTTATTTTATTATTATTTTTTTTTTACAATTGTTTTTAACATGGCTGTGCAGCACTTTGGAAACGTTATTGTTGTTTAAATGTGCTATATAAATAATGTGGATTGGATTGGATTGGCAGTATAAAACCCAGATGGGTAAGTCCGCTGCAAAAATGACGACTAAAGTAGTGCCGACCCTCAAGACTCTATAAAATATGTCTTTGTCAGCGGGGGGGTAATGAAACTGAGCCGAGGGCTCAGTGTGTGTAATGTGGACTCACAAAATCTAATGAGGCACTGAAGCTGTCCAAACTTGATCGGCATCTTGAAACAAACCGTTCAGCGCTTGTGGGGAAGCTGGTGAATTACTCTAAAGGGGAACTGCACTTTTTTATTTATTTATTTAAAGTCCTACTGAAACCCACTACTACTGACCACGCAGTCTGATAGTTTATATATCAATGATGAAATATTAACATTGCAACACATGCCAATACGGCCGGTTTAGTTTACTAAATTGCAATTTTAAATTTTACGCGAATTATCCTGCTGATAACGTCACGGTATGATTTAAGTCGTCTGCTTTAATCGCATAATTACACAGTATTCCGGACATCTGTGTTGCTGAATCTTTTGCAATTTTTTCAATTAATAATGGAGACGTCAAAGAAGAAAGATGTAGGTGGGAAGCGGTGTGTTGCGGCCGCCTTTAGCAACACAAACACAGCCAGTGTTTCCTTGTTTACAAGGGGCGGTATAGCTCGGTTGGTAGAGCGGCTGTGCCAGCCTCTCGAGGGTTGCAGGTTCGATTCCCGCTTCCGCCAACCTAGTCACTGCCGTTGTGTCCTTGGGCAAGACACTTTACCCACCTGCTCCCAGTGACACCCACACTGGTTTAAATGTAACTTAGATATTGGGTTTCACTATGTAAAGCGCTTTGAGTCACTAGAGAAAATGCGCTATATAAATATCATTCACTTCACTTCACTTCACATTCCCGAAAGTTGACAGTGAAGCTTTACTCTGGAACAGAGCGGTCAAGCGAACATGGTTCCCTAACACATGTCAACCGGCAGGTTTCGGTGAGAAAATGGTGGTAATAAGTCGGCTCTTACCGTAGACATGAGCGGAGAGCTTGCGTCGTTCCTCCTGCAGCTGGGGACTCTCTTGCCTCCTACCACCGGCCGCCCCAGACCATTGGATGCTTACACTTCCTCGCAATGTCTACGGGTCTAAATTTTATTTAAAAATGTATCAACTTCTTGACGTATTGACACACATTTTTATTATACAAGTGAGAGGCGTGATTTATAATCCATCACAAACTTTTACCAAATGCAGCAGCTGAGCATGTCAATAGCTGCACGTTACTAAAAGTAGTTCCTTGGCATTACCTCTCATAATACACAATATTGCTAATACTTAATACATATGTATATATGTTGTAAAAGTCTCTCTACTGCGAGGGTTCTCCCGAGTCCGATAGATCTTCGTGAGCTTGGTAGACAGTTTAAATACAGTCTTTTTGTTTTCATCCATCCATCCATTTTCTGCCGCTTATTCCCTTTGGGGTCGCGGGGGGCGCTGGTGCCTATCTCAGCTACATTCGGGCGGAAGGCGGGGTACACCCTGGACAAGTCGCCACCTTATCGCAGTGTTTTCATTCAACGGTCTGGATTGCTTTTCAGCAGTCTTTTCCAGGCGTGTTGATGCGTGCGCTCTCCGTCTCTCCCCCTCCAGCTCCCAACTCCAACCACGTGTCTCGTCCCTGCTGCTGCTAATAAAGGCGACAGGTGATTGGATAACAAGGCTCACCTGGGCCATCTACTCACCTGTCGCTGTCTTCGAGGCCGGTCCTTGCACAGTCCATTAAGCGGCAGGCCCGCAGGCCACGCCACCCTCCACATATGTAAATAAATGTGTGTGTAAATGTGTATATGTATATGTATATATGTATATATCTATCCATCCATCCATTTTCTACCGCTTATTCCCTTTTGGGGTAGCGGGGGGCGCTGGTGCCTATCTCAGCTACAATTGGACGGAAGGCGGGGTACACCCTGGACAAGTCGCCACCTTATCGCAGTGTTTTCATTCAACGGTCTGGATTGCTTTTCAGCAGTCTTTTCCAGGCGTGTTGATGCGTGCGCTCTCCGTCTCTCCCCCTCCAGCTCCCAACTCCAACCACGTGTCTCGTCCCTGCTGCTGCTAATAAAGGCGACAGGTGATTGAATAACAAGGCTCACCTGGGCCATCTACTCACCTGTCGCTGTCTTCGAGGCCGGTCCTTGCACAGTCCATTAAGCGGCAGGCCACGCCACCCTCCACATATGTAAATAAAAGTGTGTGTAAATGTATATATGTATATATATATATATATATATATATGCACACATGTATATGTTTATTTCTCAAATGAATTGTTTTTACATACGTTCTGATCTGATTTGTTTTATACTTTTTATTTACAGTTTATTTTCAATCCATGTATATATAACTTATTTATATGCGTTTTTTCTATCTTTTTTCCCCCTTCTTCACTTTCTACAAGTTTTTACTAGTCAGCGGTTGTTGTTTTTTAAAAGCACTACGAATGTTGGCTTGACTGCACGGCTGCGAGTGCAACATCTAAAAGACGATGATTGCCATGCCCTACTTGAACTTGTAAAAAGTCTGATAAAAAATTAACAATAAAAACCGAGATCTTTCCAGAGATATTTTACAAGGTTCCTTCACGCCTCCTTCCTCCTGGTGCAGTTTGTCAGCGTGTGAGGAAAGACTTACTATGAGCTATCTCGCTGTTTTTGCCTCTCTGGGTTTCCTGTGAGCTAATTGGAAGCCTCCCATGTGTCCCCGCTGAAAAAAGTGCATGTTTGTGGTTAAAAATAGGTACAGCATTTCCTGCACTGACTTTGCTGCTAACTGCAGCTCAGTCGCATCCTTAAGGAAACAAGATATTTTCAACAAAATCCATCTTGTTTGGTTAAATTAAATCAAACACTGATTTGATTATGTATATTTTACATATCACTGATGATCAAATAGTTGTTTGTTCTCACCTTTAATTCATTTACGTGTAATTATTCCTTAATATGTATTGTTATTATAATTTCTAAAAGATGATAACGAGAGATGTAACGATAAGCAGTCTTATTTATAAACAGCGGTAAAACTCCTGACAGTTAAGATTAGTTTAAACAGAAATGATCGCGAAAATCATGATTGATAACCGCATTATGATAAAATCTCAGACCGATTTTTTTTTTAACGGCCCTAAGCACATTCTAAAAATACGATTAAAAAAATAAAAAACAGAAAAAGTGGTATAGAAGAGCAAAGAGGTGAAATGTGACAAGAAAATGTTGCAATGTTTACTTTAATAACACAAAGCTGCCATGCAGGCTGTTATTTTCTTGAAAAAATAATAATCAATCAAAATCAATGTCACATTAAATATTCCACTTTGAGACATTTTTCAGGGGAAAATGTTGCATATTTTGTCTTTGCCACATAAAAAAACAAAGTTGTTTTTTTTCTTCTAAAGAAGGGCATAAACAACAATAAAAGTTATAATTGAGAGATGGATCTGAAGTTGATGTCGAGACGATTGTGTTTAAAGTAAACAGTAAAAAAAAAAAAATACTTTTAATGAGTAGGACCCTTTTGGATCCCCAATAATTTTAGTAAGATATTTTTTTGTGTCATTGCAAAAAAAAAAAATAAAATAAAATAAATTAGTTAGTTGTTATGTGTTGACATTTTTAAGGCTCCAATTATTACATAATCTCACATTTTGTGTTTTTTTTCCCATAACAAAACAGGGTTTTCTTTGACAAAAAGGGCATACAACTTAAATCTTTAAAAACGTTATATTGAAAAATAGACCTAATGTTGATCTAGGGATTTAAACTTTGAATAACAATAATACAAAAATAATGACACATTTTAAATATTTTTTGGACCAAAATATTGTGGGGTCCCTGGGACCAAGCCTGAGTGAGTGGAGGCCATCCATCCATCCATTTTCTACCGCTTATTCCCTTTTGGGGTCGCGGGGGGCGCTGGCGCCTATCTCAGCTACAATCGGGCGGAAGAAGGGGTAGACCCTGGACAAGTCGCCACCTCAACAAAGCTGCCATGCAGGCTGTTATTTTCTTGAAAAAAATAATAATCAATCAAAATCAATGTCACATTAGATATTCCACTTTGAGACATTTTTCGGGGGAAAATGTTGCATATTTTGTCTTTGCCACATAAAAAACAAAGTTGTTGTTTTTTTTCTTCTAAAGAAGGGCATAAACAACAATAAAAGTTATAATTGAGAGATGGATCTGAAGTTGATGTCAAGACGATTGTGTTTAAAATAAACAGTAAAAAAAAATAAAATAAATACTTTTAATGAGTAGGACCCTTTTGGATCCCCAATAATTTTAGTAAGATTTTTTTTGTGTCATTGCTAAAAAAAAATAAAAAATTAGTTAGTTGTTATGTGTTGACATTTTTAAGGCTCCAATTATTACATAATCTCACATTTTGTGTTTTTTTTCCCATAACAAAACAGGGTTTTCTTGGACAAAAAGGGCATACAACTTAAATCTTTAAAAAGGTTGTATTGAATAATAGACCTAATGTTGATCTAGGGATTTAAACCTTGAATAACTATAATACAAAAATAATGACACATTTTAAATATTTTTTGGACCAAAATATTGTGGGGTCCCTGGGACCAAGCCTGAGTGAGTGGAGGCCATCCATCCATCCATTTTCTACCGCTTATTCCCTTTTGGGGTCGCGGGGGGCGCTGGCGCCTATCTCAGCTACAATCGGGCGGAAGGCGGGGAAGACCCTGGACAAGTCGCCACCTCAACAAAGCTGCCATGCAGGCTGTTATTTTCTTGAAAAAAATAATAATCAATCAAAATCAATGTCACATTAGATATTCCACTTTGAGACATTTTTCGGGGGAAAATGTTGCATATTTTGTCTTTGCCACATAAAAAACAAAGTTGTTGTTTTTTTTCTTCTAAAGAAGGGCATAAACAACAATAAAAGTTATAATTGAGAGATGGATCTGAAGTTGATGTCAAGACGATTGTGTTTAAAATAAACAGTAAAAAAAAAAAAAAAACTTTTAATGAGTAGGACCCTTTTGGATCCCCAATAATTTTAGTAAGATTTTTTTGTGTCATTGCTAAAAAAAATAATAATAAATTAGTTAGTTGTTAGTTGTTATGTGTTGACATTTTTAAGGTTCCAATTATTACATAATCTCACATTTTGTGTTTTTTTTTCCCATAACAAAACAGGGTTTTCTTTAACAAAAAGGGCATACAACTTAAATCTTTAAAAAGGTTATATTGAAAAATAGACCTAATGTTGATCTAGGGATTTAAACCTTGAATAACTATAATACAAAAATAATGACACATTTTAAATATTTTTTGGACCAAAATATGCTGGGGTCCCTGAGTGAGTGGAGGCCTAAATGTATATTTTTACACATATATTGTATTGTTTTTTTTAATGATAAAAATATCAAAATGGCCCCTGCTTGTGTTGATTTTTCAGTGTGCGGCCCTCAGTGGAAAAAGTTTGCTGACTTAAATGCGAACACAAAAACAAGATGCATTAACATCTTTCCCCACTTGTATAAACACATTGCTGTCCGAACAATAAATCAATGTAGTTGTGCACATTGGTTATGGTTATAGTTGTGGTGTGCATTTACAAAACCCAAAACCAGAATAGACTGCAAAAACAAGATATTTAATGTTCGAACTGAAAAAGTTATTTCTAACATATTACAAAAAAGTTGGCACAGGGGCATGTTCACCAGTGAGTTACATCACCTTTACTTTTAACAACACCCAATAAACGTTTGGGAACTGAGGAAACTAATTGTTGAAGCTTTTCAGGTGGAATTAGTTCTCATTCTTGCTTGATGTACAGCTTAAGTTGTTCAACAGTCTCCGTTGTGATATTTTAGGCTTCATTATGTGCCACACATTTTCAATGGAGGCCAGGTCTGGACTACAGGCAGGCCGGTCTAGTGCCCGCACTCCTTTACTATGAAGCCATGCTGTTGTAACACGTGGCTTGGCATTGTCTTGCTTAAATAAGCAGGGGCGTCCATGATAACGTTGCTTGAATGTCAACATATGTTGCTCCAAAACCTGTATGTACCTTTCAGCATTAATGGTGCCTTCACAGATATGTAAGTTACCCATGCCTTGGGCACCAATACACCCCCATACCATCACATATACTGGCTTTTGAACTTTGCGCAATCCAAATGGTTCTTTTCCTCTTTGTTCCGAAGGACAAGATGTCCACAGTTTCCAAAAACAATTTGAAATGTGAACTCGTCAGACCACAGAACACTTTTCTACTTTGCATCAGTCTATCTTAGATGAGCTAAGCCCCTGCTAAGCCGGCGGCATTTCTGGGTGTTGTTGATAAATGGCTTTCGCTTTGCATAGTAGAGTTTGAACTTGAACTTACAGATGTAGTGACAAACTGTAGTTACTGACAGTGGTTTTCTGAAGTGTTCCTGAGTCCACGTGGTGATATCCTTTACAAACGGATGTTGATTTTTTATGCAGTACCACCTGAGGGATAATACCATCGCTTGCGTGCAGTGATTTCTCCAGATTCTCTTAAAACTTTTGATGATATTAAGGACCATGGGTGGTGAAATCCCTAAATCCCTTGCAATAGCTCGTTGAGAATGTTTTTAAACGGTTGGAAAATTTGCTCACGCATTTGTTCACAAAGTGGTGACTCTCACCCCATCCTTGTGTGTGAATGACTGAGCCTTTTATACCCAATCGTGGCACCCACCTGTTCCCAATTAGCCTGATCACCTGTGGGACGTTCCAAATAAGCGTTTGATGAGCATTCCTCAACTTTGTCAGTCTTTTTTGCCTCTTGTGCCAGCTTTTTTGAAACATGTTGCAGGCATCAAATTCCAAATGAGCTAATATTTGCAAAAAATAGAGTTTTCCAGTATCTTGTCTTTGCAGTTTATTCAATTGAATAGAAGTTGAAAAAGATGACCAAATCATTGTATTCTGTTTTATTTACCATTTACACAACGTGCCAGTTTCACTGGTTTTGGGTAGTTAGAATATCACATATTTCTGGCTTCTTATATCATGTCCGAAAATTAGCAGGAAGAATCCTTCCCCTTTTCCATTTTATGGCAATTTCAGACACAGTTGTGACACAAACAGTGAATATTTAAATAAATTATCATTCTAGTTCTAATGAATAAATGGTTAAGTAAATTGTGATTAACATGGAATACACTTATCTCATTTTTCAATAAGGTTCAGGATGTTAATCAGGATCCAGGACTTTACATATGTGTTAATATAGCGATTGAACAATTTTGGTCCAAGCATCGATCCCTGATGTATGCCAAAATATATATTTAGCACTGCTTTGTGCTCAACTTGAGCCACAAACCAATTAAAAAGCTAAAACAAATAAAGTTGTCATTAATATTTTAAATTTAGATTCAAACACTTATTGTGGTCTAGATAATATGTATTGGATAGGCTTATATGTAAAAACTCTGTAAATTTCGCTCCACGGTCACTTTTATAACCACTTCTTTGAGTATGTCTGCAAGATGTTAGTGAAGTGAATTATATTTATATAGCGCTTTTTCTCTAGTGACTCAAAGCGCTTTACATAGTGAAACCCAATATCTAAGTTACATTGAAACCAGTGTGGGTGGCACTGGGAGCAGGTGGGTAAAGTGTCTTGCCCAAGGACACAACGGCAGTGACTAGGATGGCGGAAGGGGGAATCGAACCTGCAACCCTCAAGTTGCCGGCACGGCCACTCTACCGACCGAGCTAAACCGCTAAAGATTGTTGAAGTGTTCTCAGATTGCAAATGAAACCACGCCCCGCTGTCTCCAAAAGTGATATAATTCAGCTTTTGAAATTGTACACTTTTAAAATCTATATCTTGAAGTTGTGGCTGCTGTTTTTTTTGTTTTTTTTTCCGAAAATAATCTCCATAAACAGGATATAGATTCACCCGGCCACAACATCAGGTACTCCCGCACACTTGCCGGTCGATTCAGAAAGGGTATTTAAAAAAAATGCTTTTTGGAAGCATTTATGTTATTTATACACATGTCAAGAATACTTGAAAATAATATTACATTATTTTTAAATATTTATATTTTAAATGTATATATACATATATATACAAACCCCGTTTCCATATGAGTTGGGAAATTGTGTAAATATAAACGGAATACAATGATTTGCAAATCATTTTCAGCCCATACTCAGTTGAATATGCTATAAAGACAACAATTTTTTTCTTTTCAAATAATCATTAACTTTAGAATTTGATGCCAGCAACACCTGACAAAGAAGTTGGGAAAGGTGGCAATAAACACTGATAAAGTTGAGGAATGCTCATCAAACACTTATATGGAACATCCCACAGGTGTGCAGGAACAGGTGGGTGCCATGATTGGGTATAAAAGCAGCTTCCATGAAATGCTAAGTAATTCACAAATAAGGATGGGGCGAGGGTCACCACTTTGTAAGCAAATTGTCGAACAGTTTTAGAACAACATTTCTCAACGAGCTATTGCAAGGAATTTAGGGATTTTACCATCTACGGTCCGTAAAATCATCAAAAGGTTCAGAGAATCTGGAGAAATCACTGCACGTAAGCCACGATATTACACACCTTCCATCCCTCAGGCGCTGTTGCATCAAAAACCGACATCAGTGTGTAAAGGATATCACCACATGGGCTTAGGAACACTTCATAAAACCACTGTCAGTAACTACAGTTGGTTGCTGCATCTGTAAATGCAAGTTCAAACTCTACTATGCAAAGCCAAACCCAGTTATCAACAACACCCTTAAACGTCGCTGGCTTGGCTGGGCCCGAGCTCACCTAAGATGGACTGATGCAAAGTGGAAAGGTGTTCTGTGGTCTGACGAGTCCACATTTCAAATTATATTTGGAGACAGAGGACGTGATGTCCTCCAGAACAAAGAAGAAAATAACCATTCAGATTGTTATAGGCGCAAAGTTCAAAAGCCAGCATCTGTGATGGTATGGGGGTGTATTAGTGCCCAAGGCATGGGTAACTTACACATCTGTGAAGGCACCATTCATGCTGAATGGTCCATACAGGTTTTGGAGCAACATATGTTGTCATCCAAGCAACGTTATCATGGACGCCCCTGCTTATTTCAGCAAGACAATGCCAAGCCACATATTACAACAGCGTGGCTTCATAGTAAAAGAGTGCGGGTACTTTCCTGGCACGCCTGCAGTCCAGACCTGTCTCCCATGGAAAATGTGTGGCCCATTATGAAACGTAAAATACGACAGCAGAGACCCCGGACTGTTGAACGACCGAAGCTCTACATAAGACAAGAATGGGAAAGAATTCCACTTTCAAAGCTTCAATAATTAGTTTCCTCAGTTCCCAAACGTTTTTTTAAGTGTTGTTAAAAGAAAAGGTGATGTAACACAGTGGTGAACATGCCCTTTCCCAACTACTTTGGCACGTGTTGCAGCCATGTAATTCTAAGTTCATTATTATTTGCAAAAAAAAAATAAAAAATATGAGTTTGAACATCAAATATTTTGTCTTTGTAGTGCATTCAACTGAATATGGGTTGAAAATGATTTGCAAATTGTTGTATTCCGTTTATATTTACATCTAACACAATTTCCCAACTCATATATATGTACAGTATATATACATAAATATATATATATAGTATTATATTTATTATTGTAATGTGTGTTAATAGTCATTATTTCAATATGTATTATTTTATTATTTATTAATAAAGACATGCACCTGGGAATAGGTTGATTGGCAACACTAAATTGGCCCTAGTGTGTGAATGTGAGTGTGAATGTTGTCTGTCTATCTGTGTTGGCCCTGCGATGAGGTAGCGACTTGTCCAGGGTGTACCCCGCCTTCCGCCTGATTGTAGCTGAGATAGGCGCCGAAAGGGAATAAGCGGTAGAAAATGGATGGATGTATTATTTTATTGTATGTTTGTATATTTTGTTTCCTCATGACCTGACACAGAGGCGGAGGAGCTTCATTAAAATGTTAATTTACACGAGGCGTAACAAAGCAATCAATCGCATTAAAGGGCCCTTTATGTGTTTTGTTATCTTTGACGCCTCAAATGAAAACCCGAAAACAACGGAGTCCAGGAACAAAGCGCTCAGATGAATTAATAATTAATTATAGTCGTGTTCTGTAGAGTATAAGTTATGAGAAATGCTGACTCGGCTGATTGTGTGTGAGGATAGTAAACAGAAGAGAAGTACCCCGTAATGACTTGTGATGTAATGTGTAAATATCACAATCATCTTCAGAATCTCCTTCCTCGTCGGTCATTCCTTTCAATTGTCCATGATTGATAGCGTAATATTCAGCAGCCCTTAAGAGGCATCATTTATCATAATATATAACATTACAACTGTTATAAAACTGGTGCAAATTCAAGATATATATGCAAGGTGGTGTTTATTTTGTAAGATGCTAATAAATCAGTGACAGTTACGGCACGTCCAGATAAATTTTGCTCAATATTGTCCATTTTTTTTTTCCCCCAGGTTTTATTGCTGTCAAACGGCTCTGGCAGTGCACCCCTCCCCCGTCCTGCATGTCACACTTGATCAATGGCTTTCATTTAATGTTGAGGGCTTGTGTTCACATCTATTAAGTAGAGAACTCTCCTCAAGCAAGGATGAATATTTAATTTCCTTTTATGGCGAGGAAATTCTCAACTGGTGCTCATATTACACTTACTGGTTGCGTGCATGTAATGATGGTTATGTTTGTAATGATTGCCTGGTCACACATGAGGTGAATCACGGTCTAGGGTTGACTTAATTAAAGGCCGACTGAAATGAGATTTTCTTATTCAAACGGGGATAGCAGGTCCATTCTATGCGTCATACTTGATCATTTCGCGATATTGCCATATTTTGGCTAAAAGGATTTAGTAGAGAGCATCGGCGATAAAGTTCGCAACTTTTGGTCGCTAATAAAAAAGCCTTGCCTTTACCGGAAGTAGCAGACGATGTGCGTGTGACGTCACGGGTTGTAGGGCTCCTCACATCTGAACATTGTTTACAATCATGGCCACCAGCAGTGAGAGCGATTCGGACCGAGAAAGCAAAAATTTCCCCATTAATGGGGACATTTTTTCGGGGGAGATCCATCTGGATTCATCAACTTAATTCTAAACATTTCTTCCCAAAAAAGAAATCTTTAACATCAATATTTATGTAACATGTCGACAAAAAAATCTAGCTGTCAACACTGAATATTGCATTGTTGCATTTCTTTGCACAGTTTATGAACTTGCATTCATATTTTGTTGCACAAGCTCTTACTTGCTAGTCCTGTCCGACTGGTCCTTTTGCATCCTGGGGTGGACAAAACGCGCATCATTATGCGCTACTCTCGTGACAAAAGTCCCCTCTTTGGGGATTGTAATAGTGGTCCATCTGGATTCATGAACTTAATTCTAAACATTTCTTCCCAAAAAAAGAGATTTTTTACATCAATATTTATGGAACATGTCCACAAAAAAATCTAGCTGTCAACACTGAGTATTGCATTGTTGCATTTCTTTGCACAGTTTATGAACTTGCATTCATATTTTGTTGAAGTATTATTCAATAAATATATTTATATAAAGGATATTTTAATTGTTGCTATTTTTAAAATATTTTTTAAAAAATCTCACGTACCCCTTGGCATACCTTTAAGTACCCTCCAGGGGTACGCGTACCCCCATTTGAGAACCACTGCTCTTAGGCAGTGGTCCCCAACCTTTTTGTATCCGCGGACCGGTCAACGCTTAATAATTTGTCCTGCGGCCCGGGGGTGGGGGGTGGGGGTTGGGGGACGTGGCGTGTCATTAAAAGGGGACGTTTTTGTCATGAAAAAGGGAGGTTTTTGTGGTTGGTGCACTAATTGTAAGTGTATATTGTATTTTTTATGTTGATTTAAAAAAAAAAAAAAAAAAATATATATATATATATATATATATATATATATGTATATATTTTTTTTTAATTTGTCATGAAAAGGGGACGTTTTTGTGGTTGGTGCACTAATTGTAAGTGTATATTGTGTTTTTTATGTTGATTTAATAAAATAAAAAAAAATATGCATATATATATATTTTTTTAATTTGTCATGAAAAGGGGACGTTTTTGTCATGAAAAAGGGAGGTTTTTGTGGTTGGTGCACTAATTGTAAGTGTATATTGTGTTTTTTATGTTGATTTAATAAAAAAAAAAAATGTATATATATATATTTTTTTAATTTGTCATGAAAAGGGGACGTTTTTGTCATGAAAAAGGGAGGTTTTTGTGGTTGGTGCACTAATTGTAAGTGTATATTGTGTTTTTTATGTTGATTTAAAAAAAAAAAAAAAAAAAAAAAAAAAATATATATATATATATATATATATATATATATATATATTTTTTTAATTTGTCATGAAAAGGGGACGTTTTTGTGGTTGGTGCACTAATTGTAAGTGTATATTGTGTTTTTTATGTTGATTTAATAAAAAAAAAATATATATATATACATATATATATATTTTTTTAATTTGTCATGAAAAGGGGACGTTTTTGTCATGAAAAAGGGAGGTTTTTGTGGTTGGTGCACTAATTGTAAGTGTATATTGTGTTTTTTATGTTGATTTAATTAAAACAAACAAACAAACGGGACGGCGTGGCGCAGTGGGGAGAGTGGCCGTGCGCAACCCGAGCGTCCCTGGTTCAATTCCCACCTAGTACCAACCTCGTCACGTCCGTTGTGTCCTGAGCAAGACACTTCACCCTTGCTCCTGATGGGTGCTGGTTGGCGCCTTGCATGGCAGCTCCCTCCATCAGTGTGTGAATGTGTGTGTGAATGGGTAAATGTGGAAGTAGTGTCAAAGCGCTTTGAGTACCTTGAAGGTAGAAAAGCGCTATACAAGTACAACCCTTTTATTTATCATTTAAACAAGAAAAACAAAACAAAAAAAAAAAAATATATATATATATATTTTTTTTTTCATAAAGATGAATGAAAAATTCTTCTGCGGCCCGGTGGTTGGGGACCAATGCTCTAAGGGGGCCTTGTGGCCCAAAAATGGGCCCCGGCCCTATGGTTAAGAACCATTTATGAACTGTCACTATACAGAAGTCGGTATCCTTACTGTCGACATATGTATCGATCCACCCCCTTGTTTACATACAGGAGCTCTAGCTGAGCAGATTGCTTTGCCTTTTTGTGTCCTCCTCCTTTATGTAGTGTGGCATGTTTATCCATCCCCCAGTGATACTATTACGTGTAAAAACCCTCGTTTTATTTGCCGCCATGGAGGCAAGGATTACTGATTCATAAGATGCACTGTGGAGGCACATTAGCCGCTATCTCGCCAGTTAAGACACTGAATTGCGTTGAGGGCACGTCAGCTACTTGCATTATCATGATATAACAAACTAAAAACTCAATTGTGGGCCAAATTAATATCAAATCTATTGTGCAGTCCTACACTTGATTATGCGTTTTTTAATTCTATCAACATTCAGTAGCTCTATTTGGCGTACTATAAATGGAGGAGTGCCGCAGTCCCCTGGGGTGGGACTTCGCCGCTACGTCTGTTAGGTTTCTACCGCCGGAGTGCAAGAAGGCACCGTCATTTATTGGAAGTGTTTACCAAACATTAATCATCACCATGGCAACAAGAGTCTACGACACGAGCCGTCTCTATGGAAAAGTCTACCATGACTATCGTTTCTGCGTCAGTCTCAGCTGGGAATGGACATTTTTTTGGGGGGGGGGCAAAGGCCAACCTGTGTGTTTTCCTTGCAAATTTCAGTGTGCAGCAGCAAAACCAAACTTGACGATCTAAGTAGCTGGGCTGTTGTAGTACACCAGGGGTCACCAACGTGGGGCCCGCGAGGACCAAGTAGCCCGCTGGCCTGTTCTAAAAATAGCTCAAATAGCAGCACTTACCAGTGAGCTGCCTCTATTTTTTTAAATCGTATTTATTTACTAGCAAGCTGGTCTCGAGACGCTTTGCACAACATTTTTAATTCTAAGAGAGACAAAACTCAAATAGAATTTGAAAATCCAAGAAAATATTTTAAAGACTTGGTCTTCACCTGTTTAGATAAATTCATTTATTTTTTTAACTTTGCTTCTTATGACGTTCAGAAAGACAATTTTAGAGAAAAAATACAACCTTAAAAATGATTTTAGGATTTTTAAACACATAAACCTTTTTAGCTTTTTAAATTCCTTCCTCTTTATTCCTGACAATTTAAATCAATGTTCAAGTAAATTTCTTTTTTTATTGTAAAGAATAATAAATACATTTTAATTTAATTCTTCATTTTAGCTTCTGTTTTTCCGACGAAAAATATTTGTGAAATATTTTTTCAAATGTATTATGATTAAAATTCCCAAAAAATATTCTGGCAAATCTATAAAAATCTGTAGGATCAAATTTAAATCTTAATTCAAAGTCTTTAGAATTGCTTTTAAATGTTTTGTTCTGGAAGATCTAGAAGAAATAATGATTTGTCTTTGTCAGAAATAAAGCTTGGTCCAATTTGTTATATATTCTAACAAAGTGCAGATTGGATTTTAACATATTTAAAACATGTCATCAAAATTCTAAAATTAATCTTAATCAGGAACAATTACTAATGATGTTCCATAAATATTTTTTTTATTTTTTTCAAAAAGATTCAAATTAGCTAGTTTTTCTCTTCTTCTTTTCGGTTGAATTTTGAATTTTAAAGAGTCGAAATTGAAAATAAAGTAGGTTTCAAAATTGAATTATTTTTTTTTTCTCCTGTTTTCTCCTCTTTTAAACCGTGCAATTAAGTGTTTTTTTCATCATTTATTCTCTACAAAAAACCTTCCATAAAAGGAAAAAAAATGTACGACGGAATGACGGACAGAAATACCCTTTTTTTTTTTATATATATATTTTTTTTTTTTAAATTTTATTTACTAAAGGTAAATTGAGCAAATTGGCTATTTGTGGCAATTTATTTAAGTGTGTATCAAACTGGTAGCCCTTCGCATTAATCAGTACCCAAGAAGTAGCTCTTGGTTTCAAAAAGGTTGGTGACCCCAGTAGTACATAATAGCAGCTGGGGAGCAGCGTTGAAGTCACAGCGGTGGTCTGAATAATACATTGCGCTACGAACGTTATAGCTTGTCTATTTTGTCCCAACGCAGCACACTGTACCGCCGCGCTTACAGTATGTCACGTCATCTGTGTGTCGCTACGCCAATGGATTGTGTCTGGTTACGTTTTAGATTGGCACTTTAAAATGAAACGAGCACTTTATGCGGCGACAACATCAGGCTCATAATCCCTTTATGGCGGCGCTCGCTGCAATAATTGCAATTTTCACATTTATTGTACAACATCCATTTTCTGTATTGCAAGATGTTCCCATTAGGGTTATGGGTGAGCGGGGAGCCTATCCCAACTGATTTGGGGAGAGAGGCGGTGCACACCATGGTCCAGTAATTGAAACAATTCTTTAAAAAACTAATTTTGTCAGGTATATACCTGACAGTTTGGTCAAGTTTTAGTTTTTCCTCAGTTTGTCTTATTTCCTGTCAGCGCTCTTATTTTGTCTTTATTTCCTGCTGTAATCCTTGAGTGTTTTTCCCCTCAGCTGTGGCTGACTGGCACAGGGCCACACCTGGTGTCAATCAGCCAGCTGCTATTTAGACCTGCCTTTCCCTCCACTCTGGGCTGGATTATTGTCATTACGACTTGTCGCTCCTACCGTTTGTACCTGTATCCTATAGCTGCTGTCACGTCGTCCAAGTTCCTGTTTCCTGATATCCTGTTTCCTGTCTCCAAGTTCCTGGTTTGTGTTTTTTCATTTTTAAAGATTAAATCAAGTTTTCCTGCTTTTTTTGATTGATTGATTGATACTTTTATTAGTAGATTGCACGGTTCAGTACATATTCCGTACAATTGACCACTAAATGGTAACACCCGAATAAGTTTTTCAACTTGTTTAAGTCGGGGTCAACGTTAATCAATTTATGCTCAATGCCTGCCGTCATCTCTGCATCTTGGAGTTTGTCACAAACTCAACCTGACAATTTATTATAATGACTAGTTAATTTCCAAAACTAAATAATTGCCCTGCCATGTTCCGATCAGGGTTTTATGCTGCCATAATTGAGACTGGCATGCATTAACTGTACATTTTTCAATGTAACATATTTTTCGTACTATAAGGCGCACTTAAAATTATTTCATTTTCTCAAAAATGAAAACAATAATTTAATGAATATATATATATATATATATATAATTATGATTGAAATAAATGTAGTGTAACTAAGTAAAAGTTGCGTATCTTTTTCACCAAAATACTCAAGTAAAAAGTATGTTCAGGGTACTTACCCGCAGGGTCTTAAAAAGTCTTAAATCTAAAAAGTTAAAGTACCAATGATTGTCACACACATACATTTGGTGCGGCAAAATTATTCTCTGCATTTGACCCATCACTCTTGATCACCCCCTGGGAGGTGAGGGGAGCAGTGAGCAGCAGCGGTGCCGCGCCCGGGAATAATTTTAGGTGATTTAACCCCCCAATTCAAACCCTTGATGCTGAGTGCCAAGCAGGGAGGTAATGGGTCCTATTTTTATAGTCTTTGGTATGACTTGGCCGGGGTTTGAACTCACATCCTACCGATCTCAGGGTAAACACTCTTACCTCCTAAAAATTTTAATTTAAGGCCTTAAAATGTCTAAAATTCTCCTGAAATCTCATGGATGGTCTTAAATACGATTCTGAAAAGTCCTAAACATATATTATTGTTACTTTTATTTAAACCATGCATAACCTTTAGTCTTGTTATTAAATGTTTAGATTTTTAGGACGCTTTAACATAACTACAAAACAGAACTAAAGTACCGTATTTTCCGGACTACAAGGCACACTTAAAATCTGTTTTTTGCGCCCCTTGTAACTTGGTGCATCTAATGTACGGCATAATACTGGTTGTGCTTACCGACCTCGAAGCAATTTTATTTGGTACATGGTGTAATGATAAGCGTGACAGGTAGATGGTAGTCACACATAAGAGATACGTGTAAGACTGCAATATGAGGACAGTAAACAACACACAAACTTTAAATGTTCCATCGAAAATAAAGACATTGCACTCAAAAATCTGTCGAAATGTTTTAGTATGACTTTGAGGCCGCACCACTTGATGGATTGTCGGCCCATTACGGCTACCGTAGTCAGAAGTACTAGAGCAGGGGTCGGGAACCTTTTTTGGCTGAGAGAGCCATGGAAGGCAAATATTTTAAAATGTATTTCCTTGAGAGCCGTATAATATTGTTAACCCTGAATACAACTGTCAGGTTCAAACACTGATGACATATTAAACAGACAAGAAGCAAGGAATTAAACAGAGACAGTATTCAGTTCAGCTCAATGAGGAGAAACGCGTAGACCTGTACTCTTGTACAGTGTGGTCCCAGGCTCTGACAAGAGAATTCTACGCCTCCTCTTTTATTTGGACTTTCCCTGATTCCAACAACTAAATGTGTGCATCTCTTTAATTTTTAATAACATTGTTATTCTGCAGCTAACCAATAATAAATAAAATACTTTTGACCATTAATGCGACTTCTTGAACAGATGCGATAGAAACCGGATGGATGGATTAAAATGCATGAGAATGTTTTATATTTTGAACTTTATTTTTGACACTGTGATTACTAGCGGACATATTCATTACTTATCGTGTTAAACAATGTCAGCTAAGATTAATCCGAAGGCCAGACGCAGTCATCAAAAGAGCCACATCTGGCTCTAGAGCCATAGGTTCCCTACCACTGTACTAGAGTATTGTTATGGTGTGTGTATAAGGACCGCAAAATGGCACCTATTAGCAGACATATTATCCGATCCGTTGTGGTGAAGAAGGAGCTGAACCGGAAGGCAAAGCTCTCAATTTACCCGTCGATCTACGTTCCCATCCTCACCTATGGTCATGAGCTTTGGGTCATGACCGAAAGGATAAGATCACGGGTACAAGCGGCCGAAATGAGTTTCCTCCGCCGGGTGGCGGGTCTCTCCCTTAGAGATAGGGTGAGAAGCTCTGTCATCCGGGAGGAACTCAAAGTAAAGCCGCTGCTCCTTCACATGGAGAGGAGCCAGATGAGGTGGTTCGGGCATCTGGTCAGGATGCCACCCGAACGCCTCCCTAGGGAGGTGTTTAGGGCACGTCCAACCGGTAGGAGGCCACGGGGAAGACCCAGGACACGTTGGGAAGACTATGTCTCCCGGCTGGCCTGGGAACGCCTCGGGATCCCCCGGGAAGAGCTAGACGAAGTGGCTGGGGAGAGGGAAGTCTGGGTTTCCCTGCTTAGGCTGCTGCCCCCGCGACCCGACCTCGGATAAGCGGAAGAAGATGGATGGATGGATGGAGTTTGTTTTTGTCTGATTCAAAAGTTATTCTACTTGTAAATTATGCTAAAGGCCGTCATTGATTGATTGGTTGAAACTTTTATTATTAGATTGCACAGTACAATACATATTCCGTAATTTTACACACAAGCGACTGTCGAATAAAAACATTATTGTATCTTGTGTAGGCGAAGTAGGAACTTATCCGGCATTTTGTTTCGCAATATTGTGCAAAACCAACTTTTTTTTACCTTCTGGTACCTGCTGATGTGTATTTGAGATTTGAGTCCTGAAAATTTACGCACTTCCGCCACTGTAGTCCGTGGTGATGCCGTAGTCGATAAGCTTCTTCTTTTTCACTATCTTCTTGTTATGGGACATTCAACCTGCGCTGTTGACATTTCTAATATAAAGTAATGTAAAGTTCCTACTTATATCCGTCAGTGAACTCACTCTGAAAGCAAATTTCAAAATCTTATGATATATTTTAATTTCTTTATTATTTTTTTGTCACTGCCGCATAATGAGATGATTTGATCCCTTGAACTGAAAACATTTTTGACAAACCTTTCCACTTGAGATAATGCCTAATTAAGTTTTTTCGACCCTGCTTTCGCCCTCACCTTTAAAAAAATGTTTATAATTCTGTTTGTGTCGGACTGCTTACCTCAGTCCTGAACCCTTCCTGAACTCGACGTTTGGGCTCTGAGTCATGCATAAGAGTCTACACTTGGTGCCTTGTGATAGCACTGTGGCTCTGAGCAGCTTATTCGCTGTCACTTATTATTAGCGAGTAAAGACTGCATCACACAGCCAATTCAAAGAAAAAAACAAAACAAAACATCTGTACGTTGGCAATATCAATAAATACTTGATATTTACGCTCAAGTTTAACAAAAACACACTGAAGCTCGATTTAGTTCCTGGATGACTGTTTTGAATTTACTTTGTGAATCTTTACATATTGTTGCTTTGTTTTTTTTTTCACTTCCTTGTTTCCTGTTTGCTTCGTCTCCATGGCTGCATATTGTTTCCACCTGCTACTCTCGGTTCCCGCACACCTGTTCCCACAGGTCACTGCCTTATTTAGGTCTGCCCCTTTTCGGTCTTCTTTCTCGGATCCTAATTTGCCCTCGTGCAACAGTTGACGACTTGTTTTTCCTGCTCTCACTCGTCAGCTCTCACGCTACGCTTCATTTTATTCCTAGCTTTCATGCTAGGTGTTTTGTTTTCCCTTTTGTGCCTTTGTGCCATGTATTAGAGTTTCTGTTTGTTTTCCTAGCTATCCATGCTAGCGCTTTTTGTTTGCCTTTCTGTTTAGCTCCAGTGTTTTTTGTTTCTAGCCCTTTCATTAGTTTAATAAATCCTTTGTTGCTTACCTTACGCTGTGGTTTTGCCCAACGCATACTCGGAGGAACAAATCCGGCATCGTTATGCCACACAAGCTTCACACTCTGTGTGATATTTATATTTAATGAAATACAAAAAAATCCCATTAAAGTAAATATGATAACCCACATTTTTAATTGTAGATTTGATTGACCACAAATATGGTGTTTGGATAATCGGGTGTATATGTCAGCAATGTGCATACTGTATTTAGATGATGTCTAAGATGCCTTTAAAGGCCTACTGAAATTATATTTTCTTATTTAAAGGGGGAGAGCAGGTCCATTCTATGTGTCATACTTGATCATTTCGCGATATTGCCATATTTTTGCTGAAAGGATTTAGTAGAGAACATCCACGATAAAGTTCACAACTTTTGTTCGCTAATAAAAAAGCCTTGCCTGTACCGGAAGTAGCAGACGATGTGCGCGTGACGTCACGGGTTGTAGAGCTCCTCACATCCTCACATTGTTTACAATCATGGCCACCAGCAGCGAGAGCGATTCAGACCGAGAAAGCGACGATTTTCCCATTAATTTGAGCGAGGATGAAAGATTCGTGGATAAGGAAAGTGAGAGTGAAGGACTAGAAAAAAAAAAGGCGAGGACAGTGGGAGCGATTCAGATCATTTACTAGGATAATTCTGGAAAATCCCTCATCTGCTTATTGTGTTACTAGTGTTTTAGTGAGATTATATGGTACTTGAAAGTCAGAGGGGTGTGGCCACGGGTGTGGTGACCGCCAGTGTCTCCGGTGGGAGGAGGTAAGAGAGTCCGCAGCTGCAGGAGGACGCAAGCTCCGCTCATGTCTACGGTAAGAGCCGACTTATTACCAAAATTTTCTCACCGAAACCTGCCAGTTGACATGTGGTCGGGAACCATGTTCACTTGACTGCTCTGTTCCATAGTAAAGCTTCACCTTCGGGAATGTAAACAAGGAAACGCCGGCTGTGTTTGTGTTGCTAAAGGCAGCTGCAATACACAGCTTCCCACCTACATCTTTCTTCTTTGACGTCTCCATTATTAATTGAACAAATTGCAAAAGATTCAGCAACACAGATGTCCAGGATACTGTGTAATTATTCGATTAAAGCAGACGACTTATAGCTGGGAATTGGGCTGGAAAAAAAGTGTCTGCTACAATCCGAGATGTCACGTATTCAACAGGATATTTCTCTCGAAATTTGAAATTGCAATTTAGTAAACTAAAAAGGCCGTATTGGCATGTGTTGCAATATTAATATTTCATCATTGATGTATAAACTGTCAGACAGCGTGGTCGGTAGTAGTGGGTTTTAGTAGGCCTTTAAAGGGGAAGTGCACTTTTTTGGGGATCGTTCACAAGCATTATGAGAGACAAAAAAACCACACGTCTTTTATTTACGATTTTAAAGATGATAAAAAACTCTTGAAAGATGCGGCGTCACCGTTGTCAAAGCCCTCTAAAACAACTTCAAAACCCTCCATCAACAGTTTACATACACACCGCAAGTCTATATACTGCATAATGTCGTAACAGACACGTTCATAACAATATGTAATATTTTCGATATTAACCGTAATTTGATAATTTGGATCATTTCTGGGGCCGATTTATTCCCCGCATTTATTTTCTGTTTCTGTAGCAGCACACGTGAGGTTAAAGCAATTTTGACGATATAAATACGGAACTTGGAGCCAAGCTATTTCGACATAAATGGAGTGCTTACCAAAAATCAACAGGAAACGTCCCCGGCTTGCTGGACCAGACGAACACCTGCCCATCGAGTGAGTCACTTTGATATTGATCATGATACAAGCAGCACGCCGCGTGTTAGTACAACTACAGAACATACACCATCTGGCTAGCTTAGCTGTGTACAAACAAAAGATGAAATGTGGGCTGATACTTTACAGATACTGTAATATTATTGTTCATGTTTTTCAGTCAGTACAATTTGGTGTTGCATTGTAGTGTTGTGTATTAAAAAGTCAAACGCGTTTTGTGTTGTTGTAGAAGCTGGCTTTTCTCTTGCCGTAGTTAGCTTTTACGGCTAATACCGAAGCATGCCGATGTGTTACTACGATAGAAAAAGAGTTCCTCAGTGTTTGCTCTTACAATAACAATGTCGCTAAAGCTTGGTTATTATACAGGTTACGAAACGTAAATTAAGTATTGTTGAGAGTTTTTAAATTCATTTTTAAAGGGATTTAGAGGGAAAATTGATTGCTCCTGTTAGCGGCATTGCTAAATACCGAGAATGAGCCATTTTTTATATGTTAGAAAGCAAAAAAAAACACAAAAAAAAACATTTTGTCTTCTTGTCTCTCATTCTTATTGTGAACGATAGGCACATTTCTAAAAATAAAAAGTGCAGTTCCCCTTTAAAGACAGATTGATTACAGTCACAATGGGAGACACTAATTCAAATCAGATTCATATTCAATACCATTTCAAGTACTATTTAAAGGCCTACTGAAACCCACTACTACCGACCACGCAGTCTGATAGTTTATATATCAATGATGAAATATTAACGTTGCAACACATGCCAATACGGCCTTTTTAGTTTACTAAATTGCAACTTTTAATTTCCCGCGAAGTCTCGTGTTAAAATGTCGCGGTATGTTGACGCGTGCACGTGACGTCACGCATTGTAGAGGACATTTTGTTCCAGCACCATTCCCAGCTATAAGTCGTCTGCTTTCATCGCATAATTCCACAGTATTCTGGACATCTGTGTTGCTGAATCATTTGCAATTTGTTTAATGAATAATGGAGACGTCAAAGAAGAAAGCTGGAGGTGGGAAGCTTTTAGCCTTTAGCCACACAAACACACTGTGTTTCCTTGTTTAAAATTTCCGGAGGTGAAGCTTTACTATGGATCAGAGCGGTCAAGCGAACATGGATCCCGACTACATGTCTACCGGCAGTTTTCGGTGAGAAAAATGTGGTATAAAGTCGCCTCTTACCGGAGATCTGCAGAGCTTGCGCCGTCCATGCAGCGGCCGTGACTTCTCTCAGACTCTGGCGTCAACACACCCATGGCCACACCCCTCCGACTTCAGGTACTATTTAATCTCACTAAAACACTAGCAACACAATAGCAGATAAGAGATTTTCCAGAATTTTCCTAGTAAATGTGTCTAAAAGCATCTGAATCGCTCTCACTCGCCCTCGCCTGTTTTTTAAATTTATTTTTTTAAACGTTTTTTTTTTTTTTTTCTAGTCCTTCACTATCGATATCCTCATCCACGAATCTTTCATCTTCGCTCAAATTAATGGGGAAATTGTCACTTTCTTGGTCCGAATCGCTCTTACTGCTGGTGGCTCACATTGTAAACAATGTTCAGATGTGAGGAGCCCTACAACCCGTGACGTCACACGCACATTGTCTGCTACTTCCGGTACAGGCAAGGCTTTTTTATTAGCGACAAAAAGTTGCAAACTTTATCGTCGATGTTCTCTACTAAATCCTTTCAGCAAAAATATGGCAATATCGTGAAATGATCAAGTATGACACATAGAATGGACCTGCTATCCCTGTTTAAATAAGAAAATCTCATTTCTGTAGGCCTTTATCCATCCATCTAGTGGGGCGGTGTAGCTCGGTTGGTTGTTTTTGGAGGGTTCCAGGTTCGATCCCCACTTCCGCCGTTGTGTCCTTGGGCAAGACACTTGACCCACCTGCTTCCAGTGTCACCCACACTGGTTTGAATGTAACTTAGATATTGGGTTTCACTATGTAAAGCGCTTTAAAAATATAATTCACTTCACATTTATGTGTTCTTTTTTCTGTTGACCCCACCATGACGCAAAGTAATAAAATTAGGCCCCTGTGCAAGAATGATATTGTAATTGTTTCACTAGTAGTGGGAATCCAGCGCCCCCCGCGGCCCCGAAGGGAATAAGCGGTAGAAAATGGACGGATGGATGAAAATTGGCTCTGCTATTTGGATTTTTACAGCCACATGGAAGTCCTTTTTGGTTTTGATGTGTTTTAAAGTTTTTGTTGTTGATGGGCAATGTGACCTAAAATCCGTATTGCGATATACAAAGTAGTGTTTTGTGATATATATTATTCGACATATTAATTATTTAAAAACTTTAACCGTGCAAACCTGTAATCGTTTATTTATGATAAATGGTGCAGATAATATTTAAATACATAAATATTGAACTATCCCTGCGATGAGGTGCGACTTGTCCAGGGGTGTACACCGCCTTCCGCCCGATTGCAGCTGAGATAGGCTCCAGCACCCCTAGCGACCCCAAAATGAACAAGCGGTAGAAGATGAATGGATGGATGGAACATTGAAGCATTCAAAGAAAAACTACAAGGTTTCTTTCCTTTAATTCGAACCGAAAAGGAACTACAAGCAGCTTTTTGTGTCCTTGACTCTAAAAGATACAGAGAACAGTAAAAACTGAATTCACAACAGCTTTTCAGAACGTTCTGGCAAAGGTTGTGATGTTTAGAGACTTTATTTATTTATTTATTTTTTTTTAATAACATTGAATACACTTGTGATTTTATGAATTTGCTCTGGCTTTAAGTGTTTTTGCAACCTTATCCTCAAAACACATTGAAAAAAAATACTGTATTGATGTTTTACTCATTTTATACAGCACATACTCAAAAGTAGACACAAGATGGCAAATACTCAGTGCTCAATGTTTGTAAAATTAATGTTCCGTTTCAATTTATAGAACAAATACAAGTAATAGTTAATTATTAGGGGTGTGGGAAAAAATCGATTCAAATACGAATCGAATCGTTTATGTTGGGCGATTTAGAATCGATTGTAATTAAAAAAAAAATCATTTTCTTTTTTTTTAATCAATCCAACAAACCACTAAACAGCAATTCCATAACAATGCAATCCAATTCCAAAACCGAACCTGACCCAGCAACACTCAGAACTGCAATAAACAGAGCAATTGAGAGAAGACACAAACACGACACAGAACAAACCAAAAGTAGTGAAACAAAAATGAATATTATCAACAACAGTATCAATATTAGTTATAATTTCAGCATAGCAGTGATTAAAAATCTGTCATTGACATTATCATTAGACATTTATAAAAATTTAAAAAAGAACAATAGTATCACAGTGGCTTACACTTGCATCGCATCTCATAAGCTTGACAACACACTGTGTCCAATTTTTTCACAGAGATAAAATAAGTCATATTTTTGGTTTGTTTAATAGTTAAAATAAATGTACTTTATAGCAATCAGTTGATAAAACATTGTCCTTTACAATTATAAAAGCTTTTTACAAAAAATCTACTACTCTGCTAGCATGTCAGCAGACTGGGGTAGATCCTGCTGAAATCCTATGTATTGAATGAATACAGAATCCTTTTAAATAGGGAAAAAAATCGTTTTTGAATCGAGTCGAATCGAAAAAAATCGATATATTATCAATCGTGACCCCAAGAATCGATATTGAATCGAATCGTGGGACACTCAAAGATTCACAGCCCTATTAATTATAATTATAGCTAAAAACATCAAAGGTTTTCTTACAGTCCGTTCTCTCCTCTGTCTCTGTCGTCCACAAGTTGCTGCCATTCTCTTTGTATGTTTTACGCTTGAAAAACGTTTGTCCATCTTAAACATGGACTTACGTTACAGCACATTAACCACTGCAGGTTAAAAAACAAAACACTTGTAAACTGTTGAAAGCGACCTATAGTTTAATTGACGTTAGTAAATAAGAGATGGTGAGAGATTATCATCACACTTCAACATCTCTAACATGTGAATGTTTCCTCTTTTGCTAATGAAAATATTTTCTAAACTGCCTTACTCTGGATAAATAAAGGTTAAAAACACATTTGAAATATGAAGTGAGTGTTTATGTACTGTATCAGTTGTGGCCTTTGAGCAATGAAAAGTTGTTCCTACTTCACCTACACAAGATACAACAATGTTTTTATTCGACAGTCGCTTGTGTGTAAAATTACGGAATATGTATTGTACTGTGCAATCTAATAATAAAAGTTTCAACCAATCAATCAATGGCCTTTAGCATAATTTACAAGTAGAATAACTTTTGAATCAGACAAAAACAAACTCCATCCATCCATCCATCTTCTTCCGCTTATCCGAGGTCGGGTTGCGGGGGCAACAGCCTAAGCAGGGAAACCCAGACTTCCCTCTCCCCAGCCACTTCGTCTCGCTCTTCCCGGGGGATCCCGAGGCGTTCCCAGGCCAGCCGGGAGACATAGTCTCCTCCTACCGGTTGGACGTGCCCTAAACACCTCCCTAGGGAGGCGTTCGGGTGGCATCCTGACCAGATGCCCGAACCACCTCATCTGGCTCCTCTCGATGTGGAGGAGCAGCAGCTTTACTTTGAGTTCCTCCTGGATGGCAGAGCTTCTCACCCTATCTCTAAGGGAGAGCCCCGCCACACGGTGGAGGAAACTCATTTCGGCCGCTTGTACCCGTGATCTTATCCTTTCGGTCATGACCCAATGCTCATGACCATAGGTGAGGATGGGAACGTACATCGACCAGTAAATTGAGAGCTTTGCCTTCCGGCTCAGCTCCTTCTTCACCACAACGGATCGGTAAAACGTCCGCATTACTGAAGACGCCGCACCGATCCGCCTGTCGATCTCACGATCCACTCTTCCCTCACTCGTGAACAAGACTCCTAGGTACTTGAACTCCTCCACTTGGGGCAGGGTCTCCTCCCCAACCCGGAGATGGCATTCCACCTTTTTCCGGGCGAGAACCATGGACTCGGACTTGGAGGTGCTGATTCTCATTCCGGTCGCTTCACACTCGGCTGCGAACCGATCCAGTGAGAGCTGAAGATCCCGGTCAGATGAAGCCATCAGGACCACATCATCTGCAAAAAGCAGAGACCTAATCCCGCGGTAACCAAACCGGAAACCCTCAACGCCTTGACTGCGCCTAGAAACCGGTACAAACTACAGGTGCAAAAGCGCGCTAACTGCTTTTGACATTAATATATACAGTATGATTTTAGTTAAATGTAATTGCAAATAAATTACAAAAGCTATCAAGGAATAAAAAACTTTAGGCACGTAATATTTAGTATTCATCCCTCGTGGGTTCCTCTCTGTCCTTTCAACTTTGAAAAACACTAATGGGTTGCAATAAATCTTCTTTTCTGTTCAAGGAATCACTTTTTAGCCCCGAATGAGTTGTAATGGCAATCTGGAGGCCGGCCCATAATCAGTAATCTTGCTTAACTTTTGCATTGTGATTAACCTCAACTGTCTAATCAAGGAATATCCAAGGACAAAGAAAAGGACCTTTTTCAGTCATTCTTATCAGCCCTTTGAAGAGACTTTTGCGTCACCTGACTGTCCCGCTGTTATCTTATGCGGTGGCGGGCGGTCAAAGCCTGCAAGGCCGTCTTTGCTGGCCGAAACACGATCAAAAGCACTGATCTGAGAGCAGAGGTGGATAGACGAGGCAGAAATTGTATCAAGAAAGAGTACTTTTACTTACAGTAAAATGTTTTGGGCGACACATTCCCAAAAAGGTAAGGACAGGGGGCCAGACTTTTCCCTTCACTATTATTCTTATTTTGTATATTCTAAAGCAGTGGATCTCAACCTTTTTTCAGTGATGTACCCCCTGTGAACATTTTTTTAATTCAAGTACCCCCTATTCAGAGCAAAGCATTTTTGGTTGAAAAAAATTAGATAAAGAAGTAAAATACAGCACTATGTCATCAGTTTCTGATTTATTAAATTGTATAACAGTGCAAAAATTGCTCATTTGTAGTAGTCTTCCTTGAACTATTTGGAAATAAATAAATAAAAATAACTAAAAACTTGTTGAAAAATAAACAAGTGATTTAATTATAAATAAAGATTTTTACACATAGAAGTAATCATCAACTTAAAGTGTCCTAGTAATAAAGATCCATCCGGATTCATGAACTTAATTCTAAACATTTCTTCACAAAAAAAAAAAAGAAATCTTTAACATCACTATTTATGGAACATGTCCAAAAAAATCTAGCTGTCAGCATTGAATATGGCATTGTTGCATTTATTTTCACACTTTATGAACCTACATTCATATGTTGTAATTGAGGACTCCTGGCTCAGTAAAGTATGATAGAGGTGGAACACATTACCGTCAAAATCTTATCTCAAAGAGACCCAGGATAGCCCAAAGGTTAAGACTGCTGCCTCTCATGCAGTACCACTGGGTTCAAATCCATAACTTGGAAGATCTTGTTTTTTGTTTTGCCTCGCTCATAGTTTACTGATTACATATATATATGAGCGAAAACCAGATCTTAACGGGAACCAGGATAGCTCAATGGTTAACACTGTGGGCTCCTGATACAGGGGTACTGAGTTCAAACCCATACATGGCTGTAATTTGGCTGTATGGTGTCAAAATGACATACAGTGTGGGGGGTTTCTTCTCCCCCACACAGAGTAATGTTATGTGCTAGTTGTTTGAGTAACATATAGTTGAAAAATTAAGTAAACACTAAAGATAATAATAATTAAAAAAAAAATGTCACCTCAGGGGTTACCCGTGAGTGTGTGAGTGTGAGTGTGTGTGTGTGTGAGAATGAATGAGTGTGTGCGAGTGAGTGTAATTCCTGAGGTGGGTGGGAATAGGAGTATAAAGTTAATAATAAAGAGCCAATGACCTCTCCTGGGTACAATTAAAAGAAAATAGGTTAATTGCAATTGGATAAAAAAAAAGTTTAATAATTATTTATTTTAATATTACATGGGAGAAGTGACAGTCACAATATATGTGACTTTTAAGCCTCCAACTGGTTTATTAAATTAAATGTCAACCTAACCGGGATTCAAACCCAGCACCCTTCAATCTGAGTCAACAGTCTTAACCAGTGGGCCACCCTGGGTCTTGTGGAGAGGTGCATTTTTTTTAATACACAAATGTAATCAAGGACTCCTGGCTCAGTAAAGTATGTTGAGGGCGAACAAAATACTGTCTACTAGGGTGGGGTTCGAACCTTGTATATCTCATTCCCAGTCAGCAGTCTTAACCCCTGGTCTATCCTGGGTCTTGTGCAGAAGTGATTGTGTTCCATACACAAATGTAATCGAGGAATCCTGATTCAGTAAAATTTGATAATGTGGGACAAACTGCTGTCAACTACAGTGTGATTCGAACCTAGTACTTCTTGTTTCAAGTCAGCAGTCTTAACCACTGGGCTAGCCAAAGACTTGTGCAAATAAGAATTTGGTCCATACTCTAATGTAATCGAGGACTCCTGGCTCAGTAACGTATAATGAGGTCGAACAAAATACCATCGACCAGAATTGGGTTTGAACCCAGTACTGCTCGTTCCGAGGTCAGCAGTCTTAACCCCTGGTCTATCCTGGGTCTAGTGAAGCTCAGATTTCTTTCCATACACAAATGTTATCTGCGACTAAAGCAGTGGTTCTCAACCTTTTTTCAGTAATGTACCCCCTGTGAACATTTGAACATTTTTTTTTTATTCAAGTACTCCCTAATCAGAGCAAAGCATTTTTGGTTGAAAAAAAAGAGATACAGAAGTAAAATACAGCACTATGTCACTATGTTTATGATTTATTAAATTGTGTAAACGTGCAAAATATTGCTCATTTGTTGTGGCCTTTCTTGAACTATTTGGAAAAAAATTTAAAAAAAAAAACTACAAACTTGGTGAAAAACAAACAAGTGATTCAATTATAAATAAAGATTTCTACACATAGAAGTAATCATAAACTTAAAGTGTCCTCTTTGGGGATTGTAATAGCGATCCATCTGGATTCATGATCTTAAGTCTAAACATTTCTTCACAAAAAAAAAATAAAAATCTTTAACATCACTATTTATGGAACATGTCCACAAAAAATCCAGCTGTCAACATTGAATATTGCATTGTTGCATTTATTTTCACAGTTTATGAACTTACATTCATATTTTGTAATTGAGGACTCCTGGCTCAGTAAAGTATGATAAAGGTGGAACACATTACTGTCAAAATCTTGTCACAAGGAGACCCAGGATAGCTCAAAGGTTAAGACTGCTGCCTCTCATGCAGTACCACTGGGTTCAAATCCATAACTTGGAAGATCTTGTGTTTTGTTTTGCCTCGCTCATAGTTTACCGATTACATACAAATATGAGCGAAAACCAGTGCTTGACGGGACCCAGGATAGCTCAATGGCTAACACGGTGGGCTCCTGATACAGAGGTACTGAGTTCAAACCCCATTCATGGCTGTAATTTGGCTGTATGGTGTCAAAATGACATACAGTGTGGGGGGTTTCTTCTCCCCCACACAGAGTAATGTTATGTGCTAGTTGTTTGAGTAACATATAGTTGAAAAATTTGATAAACACTAAAGATAATAATAATCAAAAATAAATTGTCACCTCAGGGGTTACCCGTGAGTGTGTGTGTGTGTGAGAATGAATGAGTGTGTGCGAGTGAGTGTAATTCCTGAGGTGGGTGGGAATAGGAGTATAAAGTTAATAATAAAGAGCGTTGACCAATGACCTCTCCTGGGTACAAGTAAAATAAAATAGGTTAATTGCAATTGGATAAAAAAAAGTTTAATAATTATTTATTTTAATATTACATGGGAGAAGTGACAGTCACAATATATGTCACTTTAAAGCCTCCAACTGGTTTATTAAATTACATGTCAACCCAACCGGGATTCGAACCCAGCACCCTTCAATCTGAGTCAACAGTCTTAACCAGTGGGACACCCTGGGTCTTGTGGAGAGGTGCATTTTTTTAATACACAAATGTAAACGAGGACTCCTGGCTCAGTAAAGTATGTTGAGGAAGAACAAAATATTGTTTACTGGGGTGGGGTTCGAACCCACTATAACTCATTCCCAGTCAGCAGTCTTACCCCCTGGTCTATGCTGGGTCTTGTGAAAGAGTGATTGTGTTCCATACACAAATGTAATCAAGGAATCCTGATTCAGTAATATTTGATAATGTGGAACAAAGCGCTGTCAACTAGAGTGTGATTCGAACCTAGTACTTCTCTTTTCAAGTCAGCAGTCTTCACCACCGGGCTATCCACAGACTTTTGATAATTCGATTTTGGTCCATACTCTAATGTAATCGAGGACTCCTGGCTCAGTAATGTATAATGAGGTCGAGCAAAATACAATGAACCAGAATTGGGTTTGAACCCAGTACTGCTCATTCTGAGGTCAGCAGTCTTAACCCCTGGTCTATCCTGGGTCTTGTGAAGGTCGGATTTCTTTCCATACACAAATGTTATCTGCGACTAAAGCAGTGGTTCTCAACCTTTTTTCAGTAATGTACCCCCTGTGAACATTTTTTTTAATTCAAGTACTCCCTAATCAGAGCAAAGCATTTTTGGTTGAAAAAAAAGAGATAAAGAAGTAAAATACAGCACTATGTCACTATGTTTCTGATTTATTAAATTGTGTAAAGGTGCAAAATATTGCTCATTTGTAGTGGCCTTTCTTGAACTATTTGGAAAAAAATTACAAAAAATAACTAAAAACTTGGTGAAAAATAAACAAGTGATTCAATTATAAATAAAGATTTCTACACATCGAAGTAATCATCAACTTAAAGTGTCCTCTTTGGGGATTGTAATAGAGATCCATCCGGATTCATGAACTTAATTCTAAACATTTCTTCACAAAAAAAAAAGAAATCTTTAACATCACTATTTATGGAACATGTCCACAAAAAATCTAGCTGTCAGCATTGAATATGGCATTGTTGCATTTATTTTCACACTTTATGAACTTACATTCATATTTTTTAATTGAAGACTCCTGGCTCGGTAAAGTATGATAGAGGTGGAACACATTACTGTCAAAATCTTGTCACAAGGAGACCCAGGATAGCTCAAAGGTTAAGACTGCTGCCTCTCATGCAGTACCACTGGGTTCAAATCCATAAAATGGAAGATCTTGTTTTTTGTTTTGCCTCGCTCATAGTTTACTGATTGCATATATATATGAGCAAAAACCAGATCTTAACGGGACCCAGGATAGCTCAATGGTTAACACTGTGGGCTCCTGATACAGAGGTACTGAGTTCAAACCCCATTCATGGCTGTAATTTGGCTGTATGGTGTCAAAATGACATACAGTGTGGGGTGTTTCTTCTCCCTCACACAGAGTAATGTTATGTGCTAGTTGTTTGAGTAACATATAGTTGAAAAATTAAGTAAACACTAAAGATAATAATAATTAAAAAAAAATTGTCACCTCAGGGGTTACCCGTGAGTATGTGTGTGTGTGTGAGAATGAATGAGTGTGTGCGAGTGAGTGTAATTCCTGAGGTGGGTGGGAATAGGAGTATAAAGTTAATAATAAAGAGCGTTGACCAATGACCTCTCCTGGGTACAAGTAAAAGAAAATAGGTTAATTGTAATTGGATAAAAAAAAAGTTTAATACTTAATTATTTTAATATTACATGGGAGAAGTGACAGTCACAATATATGTTACTTTAAAGCCTCCAACCAGTTTATTAAATTACATGTCAACCCAAACGGGATTTGAACCCAGCACCCTTCAATCTGAGTCAACAGTCTTAACCAGTGGGCCACCCTGGGTCTTGTGGAGTGGTGCATTTTTTTAATACACAAATGTAATCGAGGACTCCTGGCTCAGTAAAGTATGTTGAGGCAGAACAAAATACTGTTTACTGGGGTGGGGTTCGAACCCAGTATATCTCATTCCCAGTCAGCAGTCTTAACCCCTGGTCTATCCTGGGTCTTGTCAAAAAGTGATTGTGTTCCATACACATATGTAATCGAGGAATCCTGATTCAGTAAAATTTAATAATTTGGAAAACAAAGTGCTGTCAACTAGAGTGTGATTCGAACCTAGTACTTCTCTTTTCAAGTCAGCAGTCTTCACCACCGGGCTATCCACAGACTTTTGATAATAAGATTTTGGTCCATACTCTAATGTAATCGAGGACTCCTGGCTCAGTAACGTATAATGAGGTCGAGCAAAATACCATCAACCAGAATTGGGTTTGAACCCAGTACTGCTCATTCTGAGGTCAGCAGTCTTAACCCCTGGTCTATCCTGGGTCTTGTGAAGGTCGGATTTCTTTCCATACACAAATGTTATCAGCGACTAAAGCAGTGGTTCTCAACCTTTTTTCAGTAATGTACCCCCTGTGAACATTTTTTTTAATTCAAGTACTTCCTAATCAGAGCAAAGCATTTTTAGTTGAAAAAAAAGAGATAAAGAAGTAAAATACAGCACTATGTCACTATGTTTATGATTTATTAAATTGTGTAAACGTGCAAAATATTGCTCATTTGTTGTGGTCTTTTTTGAACTATTTGGAAAAAAATTACAAAAAATAACTAAAAACTTGGTGAAAAATAAACAAGTGATTCAATTATAAATAAAGATTTCTACACATAGAAGTAATCATCAACTTAAAGTGTCCTCTTTGGGGATTGTAATAGAGATCCATCTGGATTCATGAACTTAATTCTAAACATTTCTTCACAAAAAAAAAAGAAATCTTTAACATCACTATTTATGGAACATGTCCACAAAAAATCTAGCTGTCAGCATTGAATATGGCATTGTTGCATTTATTTTCACACTTTATGACCTTACATTCATATTTTTTAATTGAAGACTCCTGGCTCGGTAAAGTATGATAGAGGTGGAACACATTACCGTCAAAATCTTATCTCAAACAGACCCAGGATAGCCCAAAGGTTAAGACTGCGGCCTCTCATGCAGTACAACTGGGTTCAAATCCATAACTTGGAAGATCTTGTTTTTTGTTTTGCCTCGCTCATAGTTTACTGATTACATATATATATATGAGCGAAAACCAGATCTTAACGGGACCCAGGATAGCTCAATGGTTAACACTGTGGGCTCCTGATACAGGGGTACTGAGTTCAAACCCCATACATGGCTGCAATTTGGCTGTATGGTGTCAAAATGACATACAGTGTGGGGGGGTTTTTCTCCCCCACACAGAGTAATGTTATGTGCTAGTTGTTTGAGTAACATATAGTTGAAAAATTAAGTAAACACTAAAGATAATGATAATAAAAAAAAAAATTGTCACTTCAGGGGTTACCCGTGAGTGTGAGTGAGAATGAATGAGTGTGTGTGAGTGAGTGTAATTCCTGAGGTGGGTGGGAATATGAGTATAAAGTTAATAATAAAGAGCGTTGACCAATGACCTCTCCTGGGTACAAGTAAAAGAAAATAGGTTAATTGCAATTGGATAAAAAAAAAAAAAGTTTAATAATTATTCATTTTAATATTACATGTGAGAAGTGACAGTCACAATATATGTCACTTTAAAGCCTCCGACTGGTTTATTAAATTAAATGTCAACCCAACCGGGATTCGAACCCAGCACCCTTCAATCTGAGTCAACAGTCTTAACCAGCAGGCCACCCTGGGTCTTGTGGAGAGGTGCATTTTTTTAATACACAAATGTAATCGAGGACTCCTGGCTCAGTAAAGCATGTTGAGGCAGAACATAATACTGTCTACTAGGGTGGGGTTCGAACCTAGTATATCTCATTCCCAGTCAGCAGACTTAACCCCTGGTCTATCCTGGGTCTTGTGAAGAATTGATTGTGTTCCATACACAAATGTAATCGAGGAATCCCGATTCAGTAAAATTTGATAATGTGGGACAAACTGCTGTCAACTACAGTGTGATTCGAACATAGTACTTCTCGTTTCAAGTCAGCAGTCTTAACCACTAGGCTAGCCAAAGACTTGTGAAAATAAGAATTTGGTCCATACTCTAATGTAATCGAGGACTCCTGGCTCAGTAACGTATAATTAGGTCGAACAAAATACCATCGACCAGAATTGGGTTTGAACCCAGTACTGCTGATTCCGAGGTCAGAAGTCTTACCCCTGGTCTATCCTGGGTCTTGTGAAGGTCAGATTTATTTCCATACACAAATGTTATCTGCGACTAAAGCAGTGGTTCTCAACCTTTTTTCAGTGATGTACCCCCTGTGAACATTTGAACATTTTTTTTTAATTCAAGTACTCCCTAATCAGAGCAAAGCATTTTTGGTTGAAAAAAAAGAGATAAAGAAGTAAAATACAGCACTATGTCACTATGTTTCTGATTTATTAAATTGTGTAAACGTGCAAAATATTGCTCATTTGTAGTGGCCTTTCTTGAACTATTTGGAAAAAAATTACAAAAAATAACTAAAAACTTGGTGAAAAATAAACATGTGATTCAATTATAAATAAAGAGTTCTACACATAGAAGTAATCATAAACTTAAAGTGTCCTCTTTGGGGATTGTAATAGCGATCCATCTGGATTCATGAACTTAATTCTAAACATTTCTTCACAAAAAAAAAGAAATCTTTAACATCAATATTTATGGAACATGTCCACAAAAAATCCAGCTGTCAACATTGAATATTGCATTCTTGCATTTATTTTCACACTTTATGAACTTGCATTCATATTTTCTAATTGAGGACTCCTGGCTCAGTAAAGTATGATAAAGGTGGAACACATTACTGTCAAAATCTTGTTATAAGGAGACCCAGGATAGCTCAAAGGTTAAGACTGCTGCCTCTCATGCAGTACCACTGGGTTCAAATCCATAACTTGGAAGATCTTGTTTTTTGTTTTGCCTCGCTCATAGTTTACTGATTACATATATATATGAGCGAAAACCAGATCTCAACGGGACCCAGGATAGCTCAATGGTTAACACTGTGGGCTCCTGATACAGGGGTACTGAGTTCAAACCCCATACATGGCTGTAATTTGGCTGTATGGTGTCAAAATGACATGCAGTGTGGGGGGGTTCTTCTCCCCCACACAGAGTAATGTTATGTGCTAGTTGTTTGAGTAACATATAGTTGAAAAATTAAGTAAACACTAAAGATATTAATAATTAAAAAAAATTGTCACGTCAGGGGTTACCCGTGAGTGTGAGTGTGTGTGTGTGTGAGAATGAATGAGTGTGTGCGAGTGAGTGTAATTCCTGAGGTGGGTGGGAATAGGAGTATAAAGTTAATAATAAAGAGCGTTGACCAATGACCTCTCCTGGGTACAAGTAAAATAAAAATAGGTTAATTGGATAAAAAAAAAAAGTTTAATAATTAATTATTTTAGTATTACATGTGAGAAGTGACAGTAACAATATATGTCACTTTAAAGCCTCCAACCAGTTTATTAAATTACATGTAAACCCAACCGGGATTCGAACCCAGCACCCTTCAATCTGAGTCAACAGCCTTAACCAGTGGGCCACCCTGGGTCTTGTTGAGAGATACATTTTTTTAATACACGAATGTAATCCAGGACTCCTGGCTCAGTAAAATATGATGAGCCAGAACAAAATACTGTCTACTAGAGTGGGTTTCGAACCTAGTAAATCTCGTTCCCAGTCAGCAGTTTTAACCCCTGGTCTACCCTGGGTCTTGTGAAGGAGTGATTGTGTTCCATACACAAATGTAATCGAGGAATCCTGATTCAGTAAAATATGATAATGTGGAAGAAACTGCTGTCAACTAGAGTGTGATTCGAACCTAGTACTTCTCATTTCAAGTCAGCAGCCTTAACCACTGGGCTATCCATAGACTTACAAAAATTGGATTTTGGTCCATAATCTAATGTAATCGAAGACTCATGGCTCAGTAACGTATAATGAGGTCGAACAAAATACCATCAACCAGAATTGGGTTGGAACCCAGTATCGCTCATTCCGAGTCAGCAGTCTTAACCCCAAGTCTATCCTGGGTCTGGAGAAGGTCAGATTTCTTTCCATACACAAATGTTATCTGCGACCCCTGGCTCACAAAAGCAGTGGTTCTCATCCTTTTTTCAGTGATGTACCCCCTGTGAACATTTTTTTAATTCAAGTACTACCTAATCAGAGCAAAGCATTTTTGGTTGAAAAAAAAAAAGAGATAAAGAAGTAAAATACAGCACTATGTCACTATGTTTCTGATTTATTAAATTGTGTAAACGTGCAAAATATTGCTCATTTGTTGTGGTCTTTCTTGAACTATTTGGATTTTTTTTTTTTTAAATTACTAAAAACTTTTTGAGAAATAAACAAGTGGTTCAATTATAAATAAAGATTTCTACACACGGAAGTAATCATCAACTTAAAGTGTCCTCTTTGGGGATTGTAATAAAGATCCATCTGGATTCATGAACTTAATTCTAAACATTTCTTCCCCCCAATTTTTTTTTTTAACATCAATATTTATGGAACTTGTCCACAAAAAATCTAGCTGTCAACACTGAATATTGCATTGTTGCATTTCTTTTCACACTTTATGAACTTACATTCATATTTTGTTGAAGTATTATTCAATAAATATATTTATAAAGGATTTTTGAATTATTGCTATTTTTGGAATATCAAAAAAAAAATCTCACGTACCCCTTGGCATACCTTCAAGTACCCCCAGGGGTACGCGTACCCCCATTTGAGAACCACTGTTCTAGAGAACCAGCGCCCTCTTCGGTAAACACTAGGTTTTGGTCTGTATACCATATTTTCCAGACTATAGGATGCAAATATAAGCCGCAGCCACTAAATTTTGTAATTTGTCCCCCATACATTAGCCGCACCAGACTATAAGCCGCAGATATACAGTATACGTTACGACATGAGTTACTTACAAAGAAAGATAAATGTTTATTTACATACCTTAATTGTTTCCAAACAGTGTCTAACACGGCAGTAAAACGGCTGATCAAACAAAACAGAAGTCATCATCATGGAGCAACTCGCTAAACAGACTCAATAACTCCATGGGTTTAAAAATAGCTAAGATGCAGGAAAAGCTACTCGTTCGAAATTAAGCTAAGCCACCGCCGAGATACTGGGAAATGTAGTTAAGCTACGTAGCTAAGCTACATGTAGGTTGTTACTGCCCATCACTGCAAATATGCACGAAAACATCCCACAGTCATTTATCTTGGGACGATTTAGTTTATTTTACTTATACTGTAAAACTTACAACAGTTGCTTGGAGTTATGGACGAAGAACCCACATGAGTAGAAACGTTATGGACGGCTATAAGACTGAACTGCACTTTATTTTCCGGTTGAAAGCACTAAATGAATGGCGCCATAGCACAAACAATAACACAATTTCTTTGTTTATTTTTGGGGTTTATTTTTTACTAATTGCATTATCATCTCTGTGACTAGACTCTGCGGCAAAAATGAGTCTCACAAGTTTTTTTTAAATGAACTTGTGGGCCACCAGTTGAATACCCCAAAAGATAACTCATGATCTTATAACAGGGCTAATGTTAGCATATGTACAGCTTAAACACACAAAAAGCAACTACAGCTTACCACAACATGTTCTCTCGAGGTGGAAGTGGAATTCTTGTAGGCTGAAATGTGAATATTTCTACTGACACAGATGACATCGCAAGATATGAAAGTAATTTTTTCCTAGTATGTAATTAAACTTTAAAGAGTTGTGCTGCCTCGTCGGACGACATGTCACTTTTTACAGTGCCTGAGTGTGGTCATGTGACTGCCAGACTCCGGTGGAATGGTGAAATGGTGTCAAACGTCACTAGTGCTTGGATTGGTGGAACAAAGTCACGTGACGGTGACTGTTGGATAAGTCTCTCTCACAATCCCAAGTGGATATGTCTTTGCGATCATAATTTATATATTATAAATAAAAGTAAATATGATTGAAATAAATGTAGTGATCGGAATGAAACACAATGTAACTAAGTACAAACCCCGTTTCCATATGAGTTCGGAAATTGTGTTAGATGTAAATACAAACGGAATACAATGATTTGCAAATCATTTTCAACCCATATTCAGTTGAATATGCTACAAAGACAACATATTTGATGTTCAAACTGCTAAGAAAAATTTTTTTTTGTAAATAATCATAAACTTTAGAATTTGATGCCTGCAACACGTGACAAAGAAGTTGGGAAAGGTGGCAACAAATACTGATAAAGTTGAGGAATGCTCATCAAACACTTATTTGGAACATCCCACAGATGTGCAGGCTAATTGGGACCAGGTGGGTGCCATGATTGGGTATAAAAAAAGCTTCCCGAAAAATTCTCAGTCTTTCACAGGAAAGGATGGGGCGAAGTACACCCCTTTGTCCACAACTGCGTGAGCAAATAGTCAAACAGTTTAAGAACAACATTTCTCAAAGTGCAATTGAAAAACATTTAGGGATTTCAACATCTACGGTCCATAATATCATCAAAAGGTTCAGAGAATCTGGAGAAATCACTCCACGTAAGCAATGAATGACCGTGACCTTACATCCCTCAGTTGGCACTGTATAAAAAACCGACATCAATCTCTAAAGGATATCACCACATGGGCTCAGGAACTCTTCAGAAAACCACTGTCACTAAATACAGTTCGTCGCTACATCTGTAAGTGCAAGTTAAAGCTCTACTATGCAAAGCGAAAGCCGTTTATCAACAACATCCAGAAACACAGCTGGCTTCTCTGGGCCCGAGATCATCTAAGATGGACTGATGCAAAGTGGAAAAATGTTCTGTGGTCTGATGAGTCCACATTTGAAATAGTTTTTGGAAATATTCGACATTGTGTCATCCGGACCAAAGGGGAAGCGAACCATCCAGACTGCTATCGACGCAAAGTTCAAAAGCCAACATCTGTGATGGTGTGGAGGTGCATTAGTGGCTAAGGCATGGGTAACTTACACATCCGTGAAGGCACCATTAATGCTGAAAGGTACATACAGGTTTTATGCTGCCATCTAAGCGCCATCTTTTTCATGGACGCCCCTGCTTATTTCAGCAAGACCGTGCCAAGCCATATTTAGCACATGTTACAACAGCCTGGCTTTATAAAAGAAAGAGTGCGGGTACTTTCCTGGCCCGCCTGCAGTCCAGACCTGTCTCCCATCGAAAATGTGTGGCGCATTATGAAGCGTAAAATACGACACCGGAGACCCCGGATTGTTGAACGACTGAAGCTCTACATAAAACAAGAATGGGAAAGAATTCCACTTTCAAAGCTTCAACAATTAGTTTCCTCAGTTCCCAAACGTTTATTGAGTGTTGTTAAAAGAAAAGGTGTTGTAACACAGTCGTGAACATGCCCTTTCCCAACTACTTTGGCAGGGTTGCAGCCATGAAATTTTAAGTTAATTATGATTTGCAAAAAAAAAAAAAACAAGTTTATGAGTTTGAACATCAAATATCTTGTCTTTGTAGTGCATTCAACTGAATATGGGTTGAAAAGGATTTGCAAATCATTGTATTCTGTTTTTATTTACATCCAACACAATTTCCCAACTCATATGGAAACGAGGTTTGTACAAAGGCTTACACATTTTCGATGGGAGACATGTCTGGACTGCAGGCGGGCCAGGAGAGTACCCGCACTCTTTTACTACGACGCCACGCTGTTGTAACACGTGGCTTGACATTGTTTTGCTGAAATAAACAGGGGCGTCCATGATATCGCTGCTTGGATGACAACATATGTTGCTCCAAAACCTGTATGGACCATTCAGCATTATTGGTGCCTTCACAGATGTGTAAGTTACCCATGCCTTGGGCACTAATGCAGCCCCATACCATCACAGATGTTGGCTCTTGAACTTTGCGCCTATAACAATCCGGATGGTTATTTTCCTCTTTCTTCCGGAGGACACCACGTCCACAGTTTCTAAATATAATTTGAAATGTGGACTTGTCAGACCACAGAACACTTTTCCACTTTGCATCAGTCCATCTTAGATGAGCTCGGGCCCAGAGAAGCCAGCGGCGTTTCTTTGTGTTGTTGATAAATGGGTTTTGCTTTGCATAGTAGAGTTTTAACTTGCACTTACAGATGTAGCAACCAACTGTAGTTACTGACAGTGGTTTTATGAAGTGTTCATGAGCCCATGTGGTAATATCCTTTACACGTTGATGTCTGTTTTTGATGCAGTACCGCCTGAGGAATCAACGGTCCATAATATCATCGCTTACGTGCAGAAATTTCGCCAGATTCTCTGAGCATTTTGATGATTTTACGGACCGTAGATGGTAAAATCCCTAAATTCCTTGCAATAGCTCGTTGAGAAATGTTGTTCTAAAACTGTTCCACAATTTGCTTACAAAGTGCTGACCCTCGCCCCATCCTTGTTTGTGAATTACTTAGCATTTCATGGAAGCTGCTTTTATACCCAATCATGGCACCCACCTGTTCCCAATTAGCCTGCACACCTGTGGGATGTTCCATATAAGTGTTTGAAGAGAATTTCTCAACTTTATCAGTATTTTTTGCCACCTTTCCCAACTTATTTGTCAGGTGTTGCTGGCATTAAATTCCAAAGTTAATGATTATTTGCACAAAAAAAAGATGTTTATCAGTTTAAACATTAAATATGTTGTCTTTGTAGCATATTCAACTGAATATGGGTTGAAAATGATTTGCAAATCATTGTATTCCGTTTATATTTACATCTAACACAATTCCCCAACTCATATGGAAACGGGGTTTGTACTTGTTGTCAGACGTTCTTATACATCTATTATAAAAGTGGATTTTTCCAGAAGAGTTAACATCTCAAGGAAAGGTCCCGACAAATGATTTGTTCGCCACATCCAGACCAGAGCTTATAAGTGATGTACTCAATCTATGTTTGTGGCATGCTTTTAGATTAATATTGACCTGGAATTTATGTGTAATTCGCGGTGTTGGTTTTTGTGATGTCTGACTGCCTTTGTGACTGTCAACGCTTCGGGGGCTGAACCATGTGTGCTTGTTTCTAAAAAAATAAATAAAAATGATGCCATTTGTTATTCTTATAGCCAGACTTGTGTGTTTATTTCCCTACCTGACGGTTTCTTCTGCAAATAAACACACAGGTCTGACTACAAGAATAACAAATGGCATCATTTTCTGAAGACCTAATGAACCTATTTGGATCGCCTTAAAATTAGTTTGTAAATGATGTATTAAATGATAAAAAATTACCTGGGTTTCTTGCATTCGTAATAATGGTTTTCACCTCCAACATGAAATATGCCTCACTTTCTGTCTGTAATACAATGTATTGCTTTTTCATATTATTGATGGTGGCAACATTAAATGGTCCCTAGCGTGTGAATGTGAATGTTGTCTGTGTTGGCCCTGTGCTGAGGTGGCGACTTGTCCAGGGTGTACACCGCCTTCCGCCCGAATGCAGATGAGATAGGTTCCAACACCCCTCGAAACCTCACAAAATGGATGGATGATGGTTAAATCAGGGGTGTCAAGCTATAATCCATTTTCTACCGCTTATTCCCTTTGGGATTGCGGGGGGCGCTGGTGCCTATCTCAGCTACAGTCGGGCGGAAGGCGGCCTACACCCTGGACAAGTCGTCACCTCATTGCAGGAGTGTCACGCTCGTTTTTATTAAGGGCCGTATCGCAGTTATAGCTGCCACTAGGGGGCCGTTGTAACAATGAATAATGTATACATTTTCCAAAGCATTTGATTATTATGTATATTTTTACATATACTGTACTAAAAAAAAGCATGTAGATTTTACAGTAAAAACTGGCCCCTCAGACCATGGCATTTTACTGTAAAAAATATTTATTGTTTTTTTTTTTTTTACAACATATGACGGTAAATGGAACAGCAGGAACTCTTTTTTTTTATGGTAACTTTGTCGCCAGAACTTTTCTGTAAAATTTTTGGTGTTTTTTACAACTGTCAGGGGTATTTGTTGTTGACGAACCCCAAGATGCAGAGACGGAGGCAGGCATAGAATATGAAAACATGATTTAATTAAAACTAAACAAGAACAAACAAAAAGCACACACGTGGGCGGAATAACAAACTAAGGGAGCTAGCACAGGAAGCTAGAAAACAAAAAGGAACTTTAGCATGGAAGCTAGAGGATAGCAAACAGAAAAACTGGAAATAACTAATGGCTAACAAGAAACAGCTTACCGCTACGACGACCAGGACAAAATGTAGCACGACAGGTAGTAGCTGCAACAAAATGACGCGACAGGTAGCACGACAAGAGTGACATGTGGCAACGACAATGCAATACAATGATCCAGCACTGACTGGAGGAACAAAGCAGGTAAAATAGGAGCTGGCCGATTGACATCAGGTGTGACCAGATGCCAATCAGCCGCAGCTGAGTGAAAACAGGACACAGGGAGACAAACAGGAAGCTGAACCAAAATAAGAGCACGACAGGAACTAAATACAGGAAATACTAAACAGAGGAAACAGACAAATGCAGAGGAAAAAACTAAAACATAGACAAACAGTCAGGAATAGCCTGACACCAACATAATATTGTAAATAGAAAATAAACAGTATCACCGTTTCTTTTATTCATATATTGGCAATAGGTTGATTGGCAACACTAAATGGGCCCTAGTGTGTGAATGTGAGTGTGAATGTTGTCTGTCTCTGTTGGCTTTGCGATTAGGTGGCGACTTGTCCAGGGTGTACCCCGCCTTCCGCCCGATTGTAGCTGAAATAGGCGCCAGCGGCCCCGCGACCCCAAAAGAATATAAGCGGTAGAAAATGGATGGATGTAAAATGGATGGATGGATGGGCAACTCAGATACCATTTTTTTACTGTAAATAAATGTGATACTGTTTTTCCATTCACAGTAATACACCGTGAAAAAAACAACCGTCAATTTTACGGTACAAAAAAACTGTCTCAGTCGACAGAAATTTTACTGTAGAAATAAAAATGTTAGTTTATTTCAGTTTACAGTAATATTTTGTTAAAAACACTACATTTTACCGTAAATTCTCTGTTAATTTTTAAATTGTACAACTTGATTGATAACTTGCTTTGAAATGTAGGTATTTATCTTTATTTTAAACGAAAAAAATTATTGGAAAGTATTATTAAACCATATTTTTTGCAATATTGGATATTAGTACAATTTTAAATGTATGCAATTTCACGCAGTACATGTAAAAAACCGAATGCATTTAGGAAGAAAATAATGGGTACTTTATTGATGCATTTAATTTCAAGGCGTTCACGAGCCATATAAAATGATATAGTTTGACATTTGTGGTTTAGGTAATGAAAACGTGTTTGAATGTTCTGTATGATTATTGATAACAAAACATTTTTTAAACATTTTGTTCAGTATTATTGTCTACATTTGCATATTTGAATTAAATCCTAAACTGCGATACGCTCCAGCACACCTGCAACCCTGAGAGGGACAAGCGGTAGAATATGGATGAATGGATGCTTCGCCTGCCTTGATTGAAAGGTTTGCCTTGTTGTGGTCAACGCAAGTTCAAATTGCACGGAAGACGGTGCCCCAGAATTGTAAAACCAAACCGCAAAAGCCACAATGCTCTCTGGGTATTTATTAGAGGGGTTTTCACTCTGCTGGAAGGATAAACAACAATCCTCCCAATTGTCATTCTTCTAAGTCATTCCCCCCAGCACCTGTCTCCTCAAAAATACTAATCTAACCGGAAAACATCCCATCTAGATGCATCCATGTAAGGATGTGATCTACTCAGGTTAGAATAAGTGCTAAAGGCCTACTGAAATGAGATTTTCTTATTTAAACGGGGATAGCAGGTCTATTCTATGTGTCATACTTGATCATTTCGCGATATTGCCATATTTTTGCTGAAAGGATTTAGTAGAGAACATCGACGATAAAGTTCGCAACTTTTGGTTGCTAATAAAAAAGCCTTGCCTGTACCGGGAGTAGCAGACGATGTGCGTGTGACGTCACCAGTGTGAGGGCTCCTCATATACTCACATTGTTTATAATGTGAGCCACCAGCAGTAAGATCAATTCGGACCGAGAAAGCGACGATTCCCCCATTAATTTGAGCGAGGATGAAAGATTCGTGGATGAGGAAAGTTAGAGTGAAGCACTAAAAAAAAAAAAGAAGAAAAAAGAAAAAGCGAGGGCTCCAGGCGGCGGCAGTCGGAGCGTTTCAGATATAATTAGACACATTTACTAGGATAATTTTGGAAAATCAATCAATGTTCATTTATAGAGCCCTAAATCACTAGTGTCTCAAAGGGCTGCACAAACCACAACACAAACCACTACGACATCCTCGGTAGGCCCACATAAGGGCAAGGAAAACTCACACCCAGTGGGATGTCGGTGACAATGAGAACTATGAGAACCTTGGAGAGGACCACATATGTGGGCAACACCCCCGAAAGCAATGAATGTCGAGCGTGTCTAACATGATACTGTGAAAAGTTCAGTCCGTAGTGGATCCAACACAGCCGCGAGAGTCCAGTCCAAAGCGGATCCAACACAGCAGCGAGAGTCCCGTCCACAGCGGAGCCAGCAGGAAACCATCCCAAGCGGAGGCGGATCAGCAGCGCAGAGATGTCCCCAGCCGATACACAGGCAAGCGGTCCATCCTGGGTCCAGACTCCAGACGAGTGGTCCATCCTGGGTCCCGACTCTGGACAGCCAGAACTTCATCCATGGACATCGGACCGGACCCCCTCCACAAGGGAGACTGGGACATAGGAGAAAAAGAAAAGAAACGGCAGATCAACTGGTCCAAAAAGGGAGTCTATTTGAAGGCTAGAGTATACAAATGAGTTTTAAGATGAGACTTAAATGCTTCTACTGAGGTGGCATCTCGAACTGTTACCGGGAGGGCATTCCAGAGTACTGGAGCCCGAACAGAAAACGCTCTATAGCCCGCAGACTTTTTTTGGGCTCTGGGAATCCCTAATAAGCCGGAGTCCTTTGAACGCAGATTTCTTGCCGGTACATATGGTACAATACAATCGGCAAGATAGGATGGAGCTAGATCATGTAGTATTTTATACGTAAGTAGGAAAACCTTAAAATCTGCTTATTGTTTTAATAGTATTTTAGTGAGATTATAAAGTCATACCTGAAAGTCGGATGGCTGTGGTGAACGCCAGTGTCTCCGAGAGAAGCAGGTTAGCCAAGATCACAGCTGCCTTTTTGAGCTGCAGGACGAGGTCGCGTAATCCACTCAAGTCTCCGGTAAGAGCCAACTTAATATCACAATTTTCCCATCCAAAAACTTGCTGGTTGACGTAGAGAAACATGTTTGCTTGACCACTCTGTGTTAAAGCTTCACAACAAACAAAGAAACACCGGCTGTGTTTCGGTTGCTAAAGGCAGCTGCAATCCACCGCTTTCCACCAACAGCATTCTCCTTTATAGTCTCCATTATTAATTGAACAAATTGCAAAAGATTCAGCAACACAGACGTCCAAAATACTGTGTAATTATGCGATGAAAAGAGACAACTTTTAGCCGCAAGTGGTGCTGGGCTAATATGTCCCCTCCAACCAATAATGTCACAGACATGCGTCATCATTCCGCAACGTTTTCAACAGGAAACTCCGTGGGAAATTTAAAATTGTAATTTAGTAAACTAAACCGCCCGTACTGGCATGTGTTGCAATGTTAATATTTCATCATTGATATATAAACTATCAGACTGCGTGGTCGGTAGTAGTGGGTTTCAGTAGGCCTTAAATAGCATGTGCAAACTGTAAAATTGTGGGTTCTATTAGTGAATGTGTTGCATGTGATTCACCAAGACGTGTACAATGAATAACAATCGCAAGAGTGATAAACACTGCCCTTTTTAAATGAGGTTTTTGCCCGTGTAGCAGCTGTGACCATGGAGATACTCATTTCCCTCCACATGTATGGGAACATGCTCCCACCTGTGGCGTTTTGTCATGTTGTTGACATGCAGCACACACGTAAAATATGTATCGCCTTTTCTGGGCTATATACATTAAAAATGTGAGCGACAGTAAGTAAGTTCTAAAACTTTTTTCTCTAAGTACCGCCTCAGAAAATATTTGGCTTTCCGAATACCACTATAATGACAAACAATAGAATTCAGTAGCATGGTAGGCCAAAATATTCATTGAAAACAAGGCAGATGTTTTAGCAAGTACATTTAATATTTTAAACACAGTTTGAACAGTGACACTGTGTTTGAATATTTAATTAAGGGATTATTTGGTATACCACTAGATGGTACCACAGTTTGAGAATCATTGATGAAGACCTGGGGATAGGTTGATTGGCAACACTAAATTGGCCCTAGTGTGTGAATGTTGTCTGTCTATCTGTGTTGGCCCTGCGATGAAGTGGAGACTTGTCCAGGGTGTACTCCGCCTAACGGCGGAATGCAGCTGAGATAGGCTCCAGCGACCCCAAAAGGGACAAGCAGTAGAAAATGGATGGATGATAGCGATAACAGATCCTATTTTTCAGTACACAGACGGTGCGCTTTGGGAGGCGCTGCATTAGTCAGACCATTTAGTTATCAAGGAGTTATAAAATTATAAAATAATATTGCTTAATGTGTTTTTCTTTACGATAGTCCAAATCGACACTTACACCGGATTCTCTCTCAATTGAGTCTTTACAGTGCGATCGCTTCCTTCTTCACTGTGCCAGTTTGCACGCACATTTTGCACGGGCTAATTTTAGACGCAAAACAACCTTGATGAATCACATTGGCTGTGCTAAATTCTAATTGATTATTTTTGTAACTTCACTCTCTATTTTGTTCCTTTAAGAGACGCATTTCTCAGAGCTGAGTAGATCAGCTGTGCATGCACTATCAAGTTTGCACGTGGTTTAAAACACCCAAACCTCCATGTAGATCAGGCCCGAAGGCCTCCTTCACAGGAATTGCAAACGCATTGTTTCTACGAATGATAGCATTGTTTGGTGCCAAACTTTGCTGCAGTGATTTTTGGCCGTTTTTTGGCGATAAAAAGGATCATACTTTAACAAACTCGTCCCAGGGACTTTGGCCAAATGAGTCGCAGTTACACTGAAAGGGGAACATTATCACAATTTCAGAAGGGTTAAAACCAATAAAAATCAGTTCCCAGTGGTTTATTTTAATTTTCAAAGTTTTTTTCAAAATTTTACCCATCACGCAATATCCCGAAAAAAAGCTTCAAAGTGCCTAATTTTCACCATCGCTATATCCACCCATCCATTTTCCTGTGACGTCACTGCGTGACGCCAATACAAACAAACATGCCGGATAGAACAGAAAGATATAGCGACATTAGCTCGGATTCTGACTCGGATTTCAGTGGTTTAAGCAATTCAACAGATTACGCATGTATTGAAACGGAAGGGTGTAGTGTGGAGGCAGATAGCAAAAACAGAATTGAAGAATAAACTGAAGCTATTGAGGCATATCACGACAGACAGCGGCACAGGAGGAAGCGAGGACGAATTCTGCGACCACCTTCTAACCAACGATTGCATCTTTTGACAACTGGTGCAACTTGAATCCGTCGATTGGTATGTGTTTGTTTGGCATTAAATGTGGGTGGAGGGAAAGGCTGGATGCAAATATAGCTACAAATGAGGCATAATGATGCGATATGTACATACAGCTAGCCTAAATAGCATGTTAGCATCGATTAGCTGGCAGTCATGCCGTGACCAAATATGTCTGATTAGCACATAAGTCAATAACATCCACAAAACTCACCTTTGTGATTTCGTTGACTTTATCGTTGGAAATGCATCTGCTTTGAGTGTTGCAGGATATCCTCACATATCTGTCGTAGCATCACTATCGTCGGTAAAGCGTGCGAGGGACTGTCGCATCTTTTGACCACTGTTGCGGTGCAACTTGAATTTGTCGATTGGTATGTGTTTGTTTGGCATTAAATGTGGGTGAAAGGAAAGGCTGGATGCAAATATAGCAACAAATGAGGCATAATGATGCAATATGTACATACAGCTAGCCTAAATAGCATGTTAGCATCGATTAGCACGCCGTGACCATTGATGTCTGATTAGCACACTCCACGTAACTCAACTTGAATCCGTCCCTGATCGTTTTGTTACATCCTCCGACAACACACCCACGAATCATAATGTCTCCAAGGTACGGAAAACAGTCGAAAAAACGGAAAATAACAGAGCTGATTTGACTTGGTGTGTGTAATGTGTTTGAGAAAATGGCGGATTGCTTCCGGTTGTGACGTCACGGGTGAAAGGTCATTACTCCGACAGCAAACAATTTAAAGGCGTTTCAATCGTCAAATTCACCCTTTTAGAGTTCGGAAATCGGTTAAAAAAACATATGGTCTTTTTTCTGCAACATCAAGGTATATATTGACGCTTACATAGGTCTGGTGATAATGTTCCCCTTTAAGGCTACCACACATATAGGCAATAAAAAATTGAGAAACACATTTTTTTTTTACACCGTTAGATGTTAGTGTGGTATGGTGACAATTTGGTCACTTGCATGCGACTGTCAATCAAACCGGTTACCAACACGCCATCTGCTGAGACACAAAGGGAGCATTTTTTTGGATTTTGCAAAAAAACAACAACCCTTAATTCCAATCAGTTTTGTTTAAAGCTGTGTAATTCATTAATTTCAGCGGGGCCTTGAAACCCCATTGTTTATTACAAAAGAGAATGGATCACCGCTGTTTGATTATTCTCTCACTAGAATTTGTTCCGAAGACACTAGAGAGCGAATCAGAAAGGCTGGTGGCGTCCTGTTCTGAAGAATATGATTGTATAAAACACTCGGGTACAACCCCGGTGTCCATTACCAATGCCGCCTTTCTCTTCACGGTCCCAGAGACGCTGGAGCCTATCCCAGAGGACCCGGTGTCGTCCAGCACGGACTGATCACCAGCCAATCACAGGGCCGGCACATCATAGAAAGACACTCCTATTCACACCTTCAGAGGACGTAGACGTGATAACCCATGCAACTGTGCCGCCTGAGGACTACAACAGTAAAAAGAAATATCTGACAATATAAACGCTGTATCGTGTGATCAGCGAGATGTATTGTTATGCCGGAAGGCTTTCTCAGGCGCCGCAAGTTTGGCTCCACTTAAGAACCACTTTCTCTCATTATGACGTATTAATGGTGGTTAACTGTAGGGGTCCTTATGAGTCAAAATGATTCATGTACATGTGTGTGTGTGTGTATATATATATATATATGATTAGGCTGGCACTATGTTTCTAAGGAGGGAAAACGGACTTGACGACAGGTTGTAGAGTACGTTAAAGGCAGTACCTTTAAGGCACGCCCCCATTATTTTTGTCCAGGCGGAAATCGGGAGAATGGTTGCCCCGGGAGATTTTCGGGAGGGGCACTGAAATTCGTGAGTCTCCCAGGAAAAAAAGCATTGATTAGCTTGCAGTCATGCACTGACCAAATATGCCTGATTAGCACTCAAAGAAGTCAATAACATCAACAAAAGGCACCTTTGTGCATTCATGCACAGTATTAAACTTTTGTTGGACAAAATGAGACAAAGGAGTGAAAGATTTCACATGTAAACAGACTGTTGCGTCAGAGTCCACGCTACGGTGAGTTCAAATACGGACGAAATCAGTAACACAAAACGATGTTCACCAAATACTCTCATCAGTGAGGCATACACACAAACATATTAAACAGTGGGCTTTCTAATAATCGGGAAGATGTGTGTCATGTTTGTCCTCAATCAAAAAACATACTAAAACAAAAACAATATTTTTCCATTTTCAATGCTTTTTTAAAAAAATGCTCCAGGGAGCCATTAGGGCGGGACTAAAGAGCCACATGTGGCTCGAGTGGTACATAATGGTCTGCTGCATGTTTCACGAAATAGCAAAACCCCCACAAGTAGGAGCATGTTAACCTGAATGTGCACTAAATGAGTGTCTCCATGGTGACAGCAGATTGTGCGACTCACACAGTATATTACCTAACCGCTCGGAAATTGGTTTTAGTATTCCATATCTTTGTTACGGCAAATTGAATATCGCTATTGTGTGGCGGCTATGGATTCATCACCCTTGGAGACAGCTGGAAGTGGTCATTGTGTTGATGAAAACCATTATGAATATATATATATATTTTAATTTCAGGCTCCGCCAAGACGTATGAATGATGCAATTAAAAAGAGGCTATCTGAAAAATCTGATTGCTTGAGAGAACTAGATTTGCCAACCGCCTTGTTCTCCATTTTCTATTAGCAGCGAACGAAGGCCGTTTCGCATTAACTGACAGCCAGGAGTGTCCTTGCTCATTATTCTTCCCTTTCCTAGTAAGAGGATGTAAATAAAAAGGTGTGATTAAATAGGCGGGAGATGTGCTGGGAAGGTGGTGGACAGATTTAATCTGTTGTCTAACACGATTGAAGTGTGAAGACTGAGTGCCAAGAAAGAGCCAAAGCGGTTCATTATTCAAACATTAAAGGGCTACTGAAACCCACAACTAGAGACCACGCAGTCTGAAAGTTTATATATCAATGATGAAATATTAACATTGCAACACATGCCAATACGGCCTTTTTAGTTGACTAAATTACAATTTTAAATTTCCCGCGAAGTGTCCTGTTGAAAACGTTGCAGAATGATGACGTGTACGCGTGACGTCGCGGACTGTTAGGAAATATCAGCGTTGCGCACACACACAGCTAAAAATCGCATTATTAAACAGTATTCTGGACATCTGTGTTGCTGAATTTTTTGCAATTTGTTCAATTAATAATGGAGAAGTCAAAGTAGAAAGATGGAGTTGGGAAGCTTTAGCCTTTAGCCACACAAACACACGGTGATTCCTTGTTTAAAATTCCCGGAGGTGAAACTTTACTATGGATCAGAGTGGTCAAGCGAACATGGATCCCGACTACATGTCAACCAGCAGTTTTCGGTGAGAAAATTGTGGTAAAAAGTCGCCTCTTACCGGAGATCAGCTGAGCTTGTGCCGTCCGTACAGCTGCCGTCAACTTCCCTCAGACACTGGCGTCAACACACCCGTGGACACACCCCTCCGACTATCAGGTACTATTAAACTCACTAAAACACTAGCAACACAATAGAAAGATAAGGGATTTCCCAGAATTATCCTAGTAAATGTGTCTAAAAACATCAGAATGCAATCGCGTTTTTTTTAACATGATTTTTATTTTTTTGTAGTCCGTCGCTATCAATATCCTCAAACACGAATCTTTCATCCTCGCTCGAATTAATGGGGAAATTGTCGTTTTCTCGGTCCGAATAGCTATTTTTGTTGGAGGCTCCCATTAAAAGCAATGTGAGGATGTGAGGAGCCATCACCCTTGTGACGTCATTGTCTGCTACTTCCGGTAAAGGCAGGGCTTTTCTGTTAGCAACCAAAAGTTGCGAACTTTATTGTCGATGTTCTCTACTAAATCCTTTCAGCAAAAATATGGCAATATTGCGAAATGATCAAGTATGACACATAGAATGAACCTGCTATCCCCGTTTGAATAAAAAAAATCTCATTTCAGTAGGCTTTTAAGAGTGATTCCATATCCATGTCAGTGATTAGAAGGTATATATAAGCCATTAGAGGCCTACTGAAACCCACTACTACCGACCACGCAGTCTGATAGTTTATATATCAATGATGAAATATTAACATTGCAACACATGCTAATACGGCCGGTTTAGTTTACTAAAATTCAATTTTAAATTTCCCGCGGAGTTTCTTGTTGAAAACGTCGCGGAATGATGACGAGTGCTTGTGACGTTATTGGTTGGAGGGGACATATTATCCCAGCACCACTTACGGCTAAAAGTTGTCTCTTTTCATCGCGTAATTAGACAGTAATTTGGACATCTGTGTTGCTGAATCTTTTGCAATTTGTCCAATTAATAATGGAGACTATAAAGAACAATGGTGTTGGTGGAAAGCGGTTGATTGCAGCTGTCTTTAGAAACCAAAACACAGCCGGTGTTTCTTTGTTTGTTGTGAAGCTTTAACACAGAGCGGTCAAGCGAACATGTTTCTCTATGTCAACCAGAATGTTTTTGGATGGGAAAATTGTGATCTATATCTTACCGGAGACATCAGTGGATTATGCGTCCTCCTGCAGTAGCTGTCAAAAAAGGCAGCTGTGAGCTTGGCTCCTCGGCTTCTCTCTAAGACACTGGCGTGTTCACCGCAGCCATCCGACTTTGAGGTATGTCTTTACAATCTCACTAAAACACTATTAAAACAATAAGCAGATAAGGGATCTTCCAGAATTATCCTAGCAAATGTGTCTAATTACATTTGAAACGCTCACACTGCCGCCGCCCGGAGCCGTCGCTTTTTATTTTATCTTATTTATTTTTCTAGTCCTTTACTATCAATATCCTCATCCACAAATCTTTCATCCTCGCTCAAATTAATGGGGAAATTGTCGCTTTCTCGGTCCGAATTGCTCTTAATGATGGTGGCTCACATTATAAACAATGTGAGGATGTGAGGAGCCCTCACACTGGTGACGTCACGCGCACATACTTCCGGTAAAGGCAAGGCTTATTTATTAGCGACAAAAAGTTGCGAACTTTATCGTGGATGTTCTCTACTAAATCCTTTCAGCAAAAATATGGCAATATCGCGAAATGATCAAGTATGACACATAGAATGGGCCTGCTATCCCCGTTTGAATAAGAAAATCTCATTTCAGTAGGCCTTTAAATGACCTTAGGAGGCCACTGTTGATCTTTGTAAAACTTGGGAATCATGTGTCTTACCATGGGATGGGTACTGTACAGTATTTTTGTTGGTGTTCAAATGTGCTATTACATGTTGTTTAAAACAATTATCTCAATTTTTGTATTCAACATTTAACACTGAGCTGTGCTGCCCACTTGTTTTCTTACACTTTTGTCTCATTTGCAAGTATTATAAGGTACGGTGGAAAAGGGGTTAGTGCAAGTGCTTAACAATACGAAGGTCCTGAGTAGTCCTGAGTTCAATCCAGGGCTCGGGATCTTTCTGTGTGGAGTTTGCATGTTCTCCTTGTGACTGCGTGGGTTCCCTCCGGGTACTCCGGTTTCCTCCCGCCTGCAAAGAAACACACCTGGTGATAGGTTGATTGGCAACACTAAATGGTCCCTAGTGTGTGAATGTGAGTGTGAATGTTGTCTATCTGTGTTGGCCCTGTGATGAGGTGGCGACTTGTCCTGGGTGTACCCCACCTTCCGCCCGAATGCAGCCATGATAGGCTCCAACACCCCCCGTAACCTCAAAAGGGATAAGCAGTAGAAAATGGATGGATGGATGAATGGATGCTGGTTAAATCAAGGCTGTCAAGCTCGTTTTTATTAAGGGCCGTATCGCAGTTATAGCTGCCACCAGGAGGCCGCTTGTAACAATGAATAATGTATACATTTTCCAAAGCTTTTGATTATTATATATATTTTTTACATACACTGACATAAAAAAAGCCTGTAGATTTTAAAGAAAAAATTGCCCCCTCAGACCCTGGCATTTTACCGTAAAAAATATTTGTTTTTGTTTTTTTTTTACAATATATTACAGTAAATGGAACAGCAGAAAAAATGTTTTTTTTATGGCCGCTTTGTCACCAGACATTTACTGTAAAAGTGGTGTTTTTTCCAACATATTATTGTAACTTAAAAAAAAACAGTATGACTGTTTTGTCTTCTTAATATTTTGGAAACTGAGCTACCAATTTTTACTGTAAAAATTGGTGCTGGAGCCTATCGCAGCTGCATTTGAGCTACCAATTTTTACAGTAAAAATTGGTAGCTTGAATGCAGCCCCCGCAACCCCAAAAAAGGGACAAGCGGTAGAAAATGGATGGATGGATATGGTAGACTTAGCTTGCAGTTGCAAATCCAAGATGTTAACTGGAAGTAGTGTATAGACTAAGGCAGGCCCGGGCGATTACCGTATTTCCTTGAATTGCCGCTGGGGCGCTAATTAATTTAAAACCTCTTCTCACTCCTGCGCTTACCAAAGGCATGCGGTAAAAGTAAGCATTCGCTAATTATTTTAGAACCTCTTCTCACTCTGACACTTACCAAAGGCATGCAGTAAAAAATTGAGTGTGATGTAAGCTTAGACCTCAAATCCTACTGAATAGCTCTTAATCTTCTTCCCTTTATGCGATTTCAAATTACCGGTATGAAAATGATGACAGGGGAAGTGTTACTCGTGACGTCACAAGTTTGACCAGGCGGTAATACTAAGCATCCGCTAATTATTTTGCGAAGCGAGTTTGACCCCCGGCAGTAATTCAAGGCAGGCACATACTATATGCCCTGCGGCAATTCAAGGAAATATGGTAGCTTTAGTCAGGGGGTAGTTAAGTTGAATGTGACAGTCTTTTCTTTTGTTGAGCCTTACAAAGTGTTTATACTCTAAGTAGGGGCGAAATGGACCAAAACTAATATCCCGGTATTTGTAGTCCGAACGGCGATACATAGCTTAAACAAAACGTGTTAAGTGCTTAAGTGTTTTATGGCTAGTTAACCAGTGTTGAGAGTACTCACATTCAGTAAGTGCACTGTGATTGTGCACTGCCAAACATGCTTCTCTGCTTTTAAAACCAGCAGTGCCCGTCAACAAAATGGTGGGTACTCTTTAGAGGCGGTACAGTACCGAATATGATTCATTAGTATTGCGGTATTATACTAATACCGGTATACCGTACAACCCTTGTAGACACACAATTATATTTTTGACATACACAAATGGTGAAATGAAGAAATTGTGGCGATAACACTACCCCCATGACTGTATATCTACGGGAGTCCATTTCCTAACCTTTTATGTTTGTGCATGACTCTGAAAAAACAGAGGCTGGGTGGGCAATAATCGTACGTCCGGTCCTATAATGTCACATCCCTGACACATGACAAAACACATTGCTGAAATGGGAACCGTGCATTCGGATACGGACAGACTGACAAACACAATCATCTGGGAGATTCAAGGGAGCTTTGTGATTGCACATTCCTTCACAAAGATTTTAAGTTAACATAATACCTTCCAAATAAATAAAATAAAGCGACACTGGCTTGGCAATTACACACACATAGTAGTTATATTCTGGCTAATGTAAAAAAAATAAAAAATAAAAAATAAATAAATAAATAAAATAAAATAAAAAAATATATATATATATATATAAATGTATGTATATATATATATATATATATAATACATAAAAACAGGAACTGCAGAGGCATATATATATATACACACATACATATACATATATATACACACACATATACACACATATATATATATATATTCTATTTAATGTATCTTCTATAAAATTGTGTATGTATATATATAATACATAAAAACAGGAACTTCAGAGGCATATATATATATGTATATATATATATATATATATATATATATATATACACACACATATATATATATATATACATATATATATATATATATACGCACATACATATATATACATACTGTATATATATACACACATATATATATTCTTTTTGATGTATCTTCTATAAAATTGATAATAACACTCACAGCATAAATTAATTAATAATAACACTCACAGCATTAATAGGATAAATTAATAGTAATAACATTCACAGCACAAATAAGATAAATTATTAATAACACTCACAGCACAAATAAGATAAATTATTAATAACACTCACAGCATAAATAAGATAAATTACTAATAACACTCACAGCATAATAAAGATAAATTAATAATAACACACAGTATACATAAACCAGATCAATAACACAGCATAAATAAGATATATTAATATAATAACACTCACAGCATAAATAAGATGAATGAATGATAATAACACTCACAGCATAAATAAGATAAATTAATGATAATAACACTCACAGCATAAATAAGACAAATAATAACACACAGCATTAAAAAGATAAATTAAGAGTAATAACATTCACAGCATAAATAAGATAAAGTATTAATAACACTCACAGCATAAATAAGATAAATTAATAATAAAACTCACAACATAAATAAGATAAATTAATAATAAAACTCACAACATAAATAAGTTAAATTAATGATAACACTCATAGCATAAAATAAATTATCAATAATAATCCTCACAGCATAAATAAAATAAATTATCAATAATCCTCACAGCATAAATAAAATGAATTAACAGTAATAACACTCACAGCATAACAAATGAATGATATAATAAAACAAATAATCAGAACAAGACTGAATAAATAAAATAAATAAGAAAATGCCCTTAACCATGTGTCTGAACAAAATTAGGCTTCAATCAAACAAAAAAAATAGTCCCACACAAAAAAAAACTACAACAAAGAAAATCAACAACTAGGTGCCCCCTTATTTATTTTTCTGGGATTTGGCAACCGTTTGAGTGTGTTTAACTTCCTGTTTGTCTGCTGCCCAGAGGTATACAGCCATCATCTCCTTGCCTGTCACTTAACTTAACTTAAGGTTGTAGCCGACAAGTACCAGCTTTAATAAATGTGAATGATGAATTATTGTGCTCCACAAATCGTGCATAGCAAATAAATAAAAATGAGTATGTTACTGTGCCAGCTGCATGGCTTAAAAAGGCTTTTTGCTATTTTATTTCATACATTTTTATCTGTGAAAAAATAAACAATTGTCAAACAAATGTGTTGTGTTAAACCACTAATGACAATTTAAGCTTGGTGGTGGTGTTCGTTATATTTTTTTGTTTTGAAAAACAAAAAAGTTGCAAACATCACCTTTAATTGATGTCATATAAGTTAATGGAGCCCCGCCATTTCTTTTCATATAATAACTATATTCCTGTAATCTCCCAAAGTGCAAAATTTTCAATACTTTTAACAAAAAATAGGTTGACTTTTGACTACCGTATTCCTTTGAATTGCCGCCGGGGTGCTAATTAATTTAAAACCTCTTCTCACTCCTGCGCTTACCAAAGACATGCGGTAAAAGTAAGCATGCGCTAATTATTTTAAAACCTCTTCTCACTCCGGCACTTACCAAAGGCATGCAGTAAAAATTTGAGTGTGATGTAAGCTTGGACCTTAAATCCTACTGAATAGCTCTTTATCTTCTTCCCTTTATGCGATTTCAAATTACCGGTATTGAAATCATCCTCCTCCATTTTGAAAATGATGACAGTAGAAGTGTCGTTTGTGACGTCACGAGTTTGACCAGGCGATAATACTATGCATGAGCTAATTATTTTGCGAAGCGAGTTTGACCCGGCAGTAATTGAAGGCAGGCGCATACTATATGCCCTGCGACAATTCAAGGAAATACGGTATGTTACCAATCCATCCAGGTGGCTGGAACATGTATGTGGCATACTCTTAAAGGGGAACTGCCCTTTTTTAAATTTTGCACATTATTCACAATCATTATGAAATACAACGCTTATGTTTTTCTTTATTTTATGCATTCTATTTAGTATATAAATGTGATTCAAAGTCTGCTTGCAATAGAGGCTTGTCATGTCTGTTCATGTTTTTGTTAAGTTATGTTTTGCTTAAGACTCCATTGTTTCTAGTTTTTGCACTTCCTTGTTTGTCTTACTACCATGCCAACTCATTAGTTTTCACCTTGTCCTCATGTCTCACACCTGTTTTCACTAATCACAGTATTATTTAAGCCAGTCTGTTTCTGTTGTTCATTCAGGCAACATCACCTCCTTCTCACGTCTACCACCTGCTACGCACCTTGCTATGATCCATGTCTCGTTCACGTTTCCATGTCAAGTAACTTTTTGTTTATAGTTCATAGTTAATTGCCTTTGTGCTAGTCTTTTGTTTCCTTAGTCAGTTTTTGTACCGCCGTTGTGCACGCCTTTTCTTTGTTCCTGTTTTTATCCATCCATCCATTTTCTACCGCTTATTCCCTTTCGGGGTCGCGGGGGGCGCTGGCGCCTATCTCAGCTACAATCGGGCGGAAGGCGGGGTACACCCTGGACAAGTCGCCACCTCATCGCAAGGCCAACACAGATAGATAGACAACATTCACACACTAGGGCCAATTAAGAGTTAGTGTTAAAATAAGGAAATGTCTTTACCTTCACGCCGTTTCCACTCCATTTGCTTTGCACCTCGGGAAAACAATCCACGTCCAAGTCCAAGTTTGACGAGCCTATTGGAATCGCTCGATTCTGCATACAAAACCTTTACAAAACCTCCATTGAGGTTTTATATACATGATGTAAGTAGATATGTAATGTAATAAAAAATCTAATATTTACGTATTTTGTTAATTTTAAGCATACACGGCACAACAATTTCAGAATTGCTTTTGTTCATCACTTTCTTTCAACTACATCACTGATTATTACTCACTGCAGACTTTAGGAGAGCTAACAAACATAATAAAACATTGCTTACTGCACAAGGTCTACTGTCATTAGGATGCTGACCGCTGGGATATCAATATATTACCGTTTAGATGACACAAGGGGGGGTGGAACCAAGCTTCTATGCGTGTCGTTCTTGCCAGCTTGGGGTCTAAATTGGTTGTCAAAGTGTACCAACTTGTCGGAATACGTCCTCATCCCTCTACTATCCAGGTGAGAGGCATTTTTTTTGATCTACAATAAACTTTCACGAGCAAGGAAGCGAGAAAGCAGCTCACTTGGCACACAAGCTTGTGATCACGGTGGCGCTATAAAATAGTTTGTCTGCGCTCACTGCAAAAAATCTGTGTTTAAAAACAAGAAAAAAAAATAAGGGGTATTTTATTTGAACTAAGCAAAATGATCTGCCAAAAGAATCAAAAAATTCGGCTATCAAGACTTTCCAAATCAAGTAAAATTAGCTGACCTCAGTGAACCCCAAAATACCTTAAAATAAGTATATTCTCACTAATGATAAGTGCATTTTTACTAGTAAGAAAAAATTAGACTTTTTTGCTCAATATGTTGAAAAATATTCTTAAATTAAGTAAATGCTAGTGACATTAACTTGACAAAATGCCCTCGCCATCATGATTTTTTTTTCATTCTTGAAATAAGAAATTATTACTTTAAAAAAGTAGTTTTATACTTGTGAGTGTTGATGACACAGCTTTGCAACAGTTGACACTCTAGTTTCATGCATGTTTTACTCAATATATGTCATAAAATCTCAGCAACAAGCTGTAATATCTTACTGAGATAATTTAGGACCAAAACCCTTATAACACTCCAACGTAAAATCTGCTTAGTGAGAATAATTATCTTATCAGACAGAAAATAAGCAAATATCACCCTTATTTGAGATATTTCATCTTACTTAGATTTCAGTTTTTGCAGTCCTTAAGTAAATAAATAAACGGGTTGTATTTGTATAGCGCTTTTCTACCTTCAAGGTACTCAAAGCGCTTTGACATTACTTCCACATTTACCTATTCACACACACATTCACACACTGATGGAGGGAGCTGCCATGCAAGGCGCCAACCAGCACCCATCAGGAGCAAGGGTGAAGTGTCTTGCTCAGGACACAACGGACGTGACGAGGTTGGTACTAGGTGGGATTTGAACCAGGGACCCTCGGGTTGTGCACGGCCACTCTCCCACTTCGCCATTCTGCGTTGTGTAGTTTTTTAAGTAAGAGACACTCCACCATTCCGTCGTTTCATCATTTATTGGACACCTTTCTTGGAAACATGAAACATATACACGTCTCTACTTTACTGGCGGAGTGATACCTCATCAGCAAAAGTCCGATAGAAGAGGAAATAAACAACATTCTTTCATATAAACATAATAATTTGAATTACAATAACAAAAACGTTTTAACACAAAAAAAAATAATAATACACAAATCCACATACCTTTGTTGGAAACATGAAACACATACACAGGTCTCTACTTTTCTGGCGGAGTGATACCTGCGTAAATACCATGTGTAATTAGGACCAAACATTTCAAACATTCGACGCTCTAATCCTTACTTAACAAAATTGTGCATAAAAAAATACTTAAAACAACACATTACTTATACCTACAACATTAATGTTTTAACTTTTAAAGTATTATGAAAGTTTAGAAATAATATTTACACAAGAAACAGCGCAATGAAGAACTATTACCTCATCAGCAAAAGTCCTATAGAAGAGGAAGACAGGAAGTAAATATCCGAAAAAAACCGCAGAGTCACTTCCTGCACCGGACATCCGGTTCTTCAAAATAAAACCAATAATTCATAATAAAACATAACACCCTGTCTCGTTCATAATATAGCGCAACAACATCACACTATTACACTTATAATGACAATATTATGGAGTATTGTTGGCAGTTTTTGTATGTTTCTTTAATTGGGTTTCATGGGTGGAATAGAGGACCTAAAAAATGAGCAGTGGGCAGTTTTGTGTCTGGAGCAGATAGTTATAGAAGTGTAATTGTGCAATGAAAAGCTTACACTGCGCTGATGCTTTGGTAACCAACGTTGTGACCTTTTTGCGGCTCTAATATTCTCAAGTACATGACTCTCCCTGTCGTTGGCTAGGTTGTGTGATGAACTTCTTATTGCATAAAACGCCACTTGACTTTTACAGAGCTGCACTCACTAAAAACTTTTTCATAGTTTTTTTTTTTTGGTGAACAGGAATCGTTTTTATGGTGTTTTGGTGTAAAGGTTAACCCAGTCCAATATGTGTTTTCAATGCTGCATAATTCTCATATCTCCAATTAAGGTTGTACGGTATACCAGTACTGATAAAATACTGTGATGCTAATTGATTGAAATCGGTACTATACTGTCTTTGAAAAGGCACACGCAAAGCGCATACAAGCAATAACATCTTGGAGAGGAAAAAGGGCAAAACAAATACAATTCTAGTGGTTAATACAGAGGGTTGCATGCAGCGCAATATTGAGGTATTGGTAAAGGTGACGTTTTATACAAGGAAGCGCCACGATTCAAGTGTTGCTTTAAAAATGGGGCGAATAAGTTTGCTTCAAACTTACACACAAGGGGTTATAAAGAGTGATCGGTAATAATGTTGTTACACCTGTCCTGCTGTTTGGCTCCTGTGCAGACTGTCGTCAAGGACCACAGGGCAGACGTTCCCTTCAAGGTCGATGTTTGCGTAGGGGGTAAGCCTTCGTTTTACAATGGGTCTGCAAAGGTCCTTTTGCCAATCAGAATTCCAGGCCACCAATTTGTGACATTCTGGTTGCTTTATTATTGTCATGTCTGTGTGATCATATATTGCTTTAGTCATGTTCGGTTTTGTTTTTGGACTCTTTGTGCACTTTTGTTTGTTGTCACCCTTGCAACCCATAAGTTTTCACTTGTCCTCATGTCCCGCACCTGTCTCACCTTTTTGCACTCACACACCTGCTTTCACTAATCACCACAGTATTATTTAAGCCACAGTTGCAAGCTAGTCAGCCTGGCAACATTACCATCTATCACCCTCGATACCTCTACTCACGTCATGCCATGTTTCCTCCACTCTGCTACATGTCATGTTTCACAGTTCCATGCCAAGTAAGTTTTTGTTTATTGTTCATAGTTTCTGCCTTTTTGCAAGTCTGTTTTCATTAGTCAAGTTTGTTCTCCGCCGTTGTGCGCGCCTTTTGTTTGCTTTTTGTTCTTAGTGTCAAAATAAACTTTAACTTCACGCCATATCCAGTCCAAGTTCACTTGCATCTCGGGAAAACAACCACCTCTAGTCCACGCCTTCACAATTATTAGTTTTGCAGGACACAACCGGCCCTGCACAGTGCATGCGCTACCTCTCCGTCTCTTTGCTCGTCCACTCACTCACTGACATGACTTTGACAACACATTGCCATAGTTAACCTGCTCCTCTGTTGTGTGCATAGATACATAACATGTAGATAAAAAACATGTAGATACATAACATGTAGAAAATGTTTTATTGGCAAGAAGAGGACAAAATGACAGCGGTCAAAGCAATAGTTAATCGTATATTATATGAAAGTGCCAGGCCAAACTGCCTAATGGACTCCAACCGTCTCACAGGCCAAAACAAAGACGCCGGCGGTTCCGCAGTTTGGACACCCCTGCTATATATGTGCCATTACTAATAATAGTATGCTGATATTGTGTTTAGTGTGCCCTTGTTCTGTTGATTTTGGTTCCTGCATTGCTTTTCCTGATGCTTCCGGTGCACTTCTGAGCTGCACTATAATTTTTAGTTTGTACATTGAATGCACGCCGCCCGCTGTCCTCTGCATCTTGGGGTCACGTCGCAAGCAGCGCTGACCTCAGCCCGACACTTGAACCTATTCATCTCATTAAGTAATTCACAATTCACTTAACTATTTATGAATGAGAACCGTATTAATTATTCATTTACATACTCATTTATTTATTTGTTAATCCACTGTTTGTGTTACAGATTGAGTACAAACAAATGTGTTAGAAATGTTGCAATGAAATGGAAAATGGGTCTGATTAAATCATTTTCCTACTCCTTTTGGGACATGTTGTAATGAGAGACTGGACATATGTGATGTCCCTTATTGCAACTGTATACGAGTTCCAAATAAACTAATAGGTTAACCATAACCATTCAGGAAACACAGCGGCACGAAAAATGGTAGACCAGAAGTACTTAAACTTTTAGACCTCGGGGCCTATCTTTTCCACCACAGAGGGGCCCGAAAGCCACTCAAATATTACCACAGAATTAGAAAACGTACGCTTTATTTTAATCTTATTCAATAATTATGTCCAACTGTCAGGGTCAAACACTGATGACATCTATTAAACAAGACAAGAAGCAAGGAATTAAACAGAGACAGAATTAAATTTGGTTCAATGAGTGTCACCACGCTCTGACGAAAGATTGTACGCCTCCTCTTTTATTTGGACTTTCCCTGATTACATGGCAACAGCTGTTTCTACAGGAAGGGAGTCGTAAACAGCCGCTGCTTTTGGTTACAAAACAGTTCAAAGAAAAGGTTGTAAACAGTTCAAAGAAAAGGTCCCCGGAGCTTGGGCCGATCCTGCTTCCTCTCCACTTTGTAGATCTCGGGTCAAGACAATATCTTTCTGTGGATTACATCAAAGAAACAGAACACCTTCATGTTGCTTCCCATCCTACACAGTGGAGTTTTACAAGCCTTCTTCTTGGTAGGATCAAAGACAGCGTTTGTCTTCTCGCCGGGAACTCATGGCAACATACAGTTTTGTGATTGTCACACCGCGGTGAGGGAAGTCTTGTCTTGGTTTTTCTGTCTTGTGATTTACGTGTTTTATTTCGAAAAGCTACCCTCTTGTTTCAGACCACGGGCCCTTCCTGTTGTGTCACCAGTCTGACGTCATCCCTGATTCCTGGTTGTTTCCACCTGTTCCCCATCACTCCCACATCCTATTTAAGCTCACTTCTCCGTTTGTCCTTTGCCAGATCGTCTCGTCTATCGTGCCTTTCTAGCGTCCATGTCCATGTCCTTGATTAGCTTCTTGTCTTGCCCCTGTTTTCCTAGTTACCCTAGTTTTTGCTGTAATTTTGAGTTTACTTTTTCCTCCTTCGAGCGGCCTTGGTTATCCTTCGTCTTCCTAATTGGTGAGTTTTTGTTTTTCCAAATTTCGAATGTATTGCCTCATTGATTGAGTGATTTTTTTTGTTATTTATAGTTACTGTTTATATATAGGTCGTTTTGGTGTTTTTTCCTCCTGTTGGGTCGCTTTTCGTTTATTCTTATTAATATACTCCTTTTTTTTTTAGAATTTCCTTAGATTAGTATTCCTCCTTATTTTTGTGGAGTGATTTTAAGTTAATTGTTTATCCTCAGAATTATTTTTCCGCGTGTTGATTATTTTTGTGAAAAACTTTTTGCATTGGAGGTAAAAAGTTGTTTCAAAATAAAAGCTTTGTTTTTTTTATCTTCTTTGCATCTGGGTCCTCTCCTTACTCCGAGTCGTAACAGTGATAACTCAGATACAATTATTCTAATACCAACAAACTTACCGTATTTTACGGACTATAAGGCACATTTAAAGTTCTTTTTTTTTTCTCAAAACTCGACAGTGCGCCGGGCAATCATGCATATGTGACAATAACACCTACGGCTTTTAGAGAGTGCAGTGCACAACTGCGCACACAACAGCTGTAAATATACTCCTCCCCTCTTAACCACGCCCCCGGCCCCACCCCCCACCTCCCGAAATCGGAGGTTTCAAGGTTGGCGAGTATGAACTAATTGTACATCAAATAAGTATTTAACTATGTACTGTATACAGAGTATCATTGTTGATTATGTTTGTGCATTGTCTGTAATGTTACAGTGGCCCAAAAGATCAAATATACTTGTTTTTAAGAATACTTAGGCCTACTACGCTACTGGTGTTCCTTATTATGGTATTTGGAGATCCAAGGGCTTTTCTGAGGTGGCTCTCGGTGAAAAAAGTTTGAGGACCACTGGAATAGAGCAAAAATAAAAATAAATAAATGTGGGTGTTATTGATTGGGAAGTTCTCGATCTGGAAGGTTCTGCCGGGTCTTACATAAGCAATGCACAGTTCATGTTGCATGAAACCAGAGAGCAGAAGCAGCTGTAAAGTGGGTTAGTACCAATTATTTCCATGCCAGAAGCCAAATAATCTATAAGTTTCTTTATGATGACATTGATCAAATCCGAAAGGAGATCTTATCGAATCTTTCCGCCTCATAACTGGCTGAGAGAACAAACTGTTAAATGTCACCGTTAAGAGGACACTTGGAAATGTATTTGGATCAAAAACACTCACAGGAATAGATACAATACAGTCTGTGCAGTTAGCTTCTGAGAAGCTGAATGAGCCTGGAATTCTACTAACTTTTTAAGGAGGCATTCTTCAAACCCCGTTTCCATATAAATTGGGAAATTGTGTTAGATGTAAATATAAACGGAATACAATGATTTGCAAATCCTTTTCAACCCATATTCAGTTGAATGCACTACAAAGACAAGATATTTGATGTTCAAACTCATAAACGTTTTTTTTTTTTGCAAATAGTAATTAACTTAGAATTTCATTGCTGCAACACTTGCCAAAGTAGTTGGGAAAGGGCATGTTCACCACTGTGTTACATCAACTTTTCTTTTAAAAACACTCAATAAATGTTTGGGAACTGAAGGAAACTAATTGTTGAAGCTTTGAAAGTGGAATTCTTTCCCATTCTTGTTTTATGGAGAGCTTCAGTCGTTCAACAGTCCGGGGTCTCCGCTGTCGTATATTACACTTCATAATGCGCCACACATTTTCGATGGGAGACATGTCTGGACTGCAGGCGGGCCAGGAAAGTACCCGCACTCTTTTTTTACGAAGCCACGCTGTTGTAACACGTGCTGAATGTGGCTTGGCATTGTCTTGCTGAAATAAGCAGGGGCGTCCATGAAAAAGACAGCGCGTAGATGGCAGCATACAGTATGTTGTTCCAAAACCTGTGTGTACCTTTCAGCATTAATGATGCCTTCACAGATGTGTAAGTTACCCATACATTTGGCACTAAGGCACCCCCATACCATCACAGATGCTGGCTTTTGAACTTTGAGTCGATAACAGTCTGGATGGATTGCTTCCCCTTTGGTCCGGATGACACGATGTCGAATATTTCCAAAAACAATTTGAAATGTGGACTCGTCACACCACAGAACACTTTTCCACTTTGCATCAGTCCATCTTTGATGATCTCGTGCCTAGAGAAGCCGGCGGCATTTCTGGATGTTGTTGATAAATGGCTTTCGCTTTGCATAAGTAGAGCTTTAACTTGCACTTACAGATGTAGCGACAAACTTTATTCAGTGACAGTGGTTTTCTGAAGTGTTCCTGAACCCATGTGGTGATATCCTTTAGAGATTGATGTCGGTTTTTGATACAGTGCCATCTGAGGGATCAAAGGTCACGGTCGTTCAGTGTTGGTTTCCGGCCATGCCGCTTACATGGAGTGATTTCTCCAGATTCTCTGAACCTTTTGATGATTTTATGGACTGTAGATGTTGAAATTCCTAAATTTCTTGCAATTGCACTTTGCGAAACGTTGTTCTTAGAGTGTTTGACTATTTGCTCACGCAGTTGTGGACAAAGGGGCGTACCTCGCCCCATCCTTTCTTGTGAAAGACTGAGCATTTTTTGGGAAGCTTTTTTTATACCAAATCATGGCACCCACCTGTTTCCAATTAGCCTGCACACCTGTGGGATGTTCCAAATAAGCGTTTGATGAGCATTCCTCAACTTTGTCAGTATTTACTGCCACCTTTCCCAACTTGGCATTAAATTCCAAACTTAATGATTAAAAAAAAAATGTTTATCAGTTTGAACATCAAATATGTTGTCTTTGTAGCATAATCAACTGAATATGGGTTGGAAATGATTTGCAAATCATTGTATTCCGTTTATATTTACATCTAACACAATTTCCAAACTCATATGGAAACGGGGTTTGTAATTCTGGCATTTATTCGGGCAATTTGCAGCATGTTTACTTTAGTGACAACAACGTGTGATGAGGACAGCCGACACAGGACTAATTTGAGTGTGGAGCGCACTCATGCGCCGTTCTGCTTTAAAAAACACTACCTAAACAGCAGATGTGCTAATTCTTTCCCCACTAAAGCGCTGACGTGGAGTTTGGTGGCACGTTGTTATTGCTCCTGCATCCACCGCCCATACGGGTCAGAGTATTTATAGTCTATCGTGTGTTCATCTAATTTGCCGTATGCGTGAGTGACGGGGACACACAGCGTGCGTCTGAGAGCCCCGCAGGAGTGTGAGGCAAGAAGCAGCAAGAGGCAGAAAATCCCCGACGTTTTTGGATTAGTGTCAGCAAGCAGGGAAGCCAGGCATCATGTGCATGCACATTCTACACTCTCTCTTTCTTGTGCGCTTTTCTGTCTCGGAAACACATCATTTGTGGATCATTTTGGACAAAATTCACTTTTAATCTGTGATGATTACCCATATACTACAAACCACGTTTCCATATGAGTTGGGAAATTGTGTTAGATGTAGATATAAAAGGAATTTAATGATTTGCAAATCCTTTTCAACCCATATTCAGTTGAATATGCTACAAAGACAACATATTTGATGTTCAAACTCAAACTTTATTTTTTTTTGCAAATAATAATTAACTTAGAATTTAATGGCTGCAACACGTGCCAAAGTAGTTGGGAAAGGGCATGTTCACCACTGTGTTACATCACCTTTTCTTTTAACAACACTCAATAAATGTTTGGGAACTGAGGAAACTAATTGTTGAAGCTTTGAAAGTGGAATTCTTTCCCATTCTTGTTTTATGTAGCGCTTCAGTCGTTCAACAGTCCGGGGTCTCCGCTGTCGTATTTTACGCTTCATAATGCGCCACATAATATCGATGGGTGACAGGTCTGGACTGCAGGCGGGCCAGGAAAGTACCCGCTCTCTTTTTTTTATGAAGCCACGTTGTTGTAACACTTATCTTGCTGAAATAAACAGGGGCGTCCATGATAACGTTGCTTGGATGACAACAGTGTTTGATGAGGATTCCTCAACTTTATCAGTATTTATTGCCACCTTTTACAAGTTCTTTGTCACGGTTTGCTACATCAAATTCTAAAGTTAATGATTATTTGCAAAAAAAAAAATGTTTATCAGTTTGAACATCAAATATGTTGTCTTTGAAGCATATTCAACTGAATATGGGTTGAAAATGATTTGCAAATCATGAGGTGGCGACATGTCCAGGGTGTACTCTGCCTTCCGCCAGATTGTAGCTGAGATAGGCGCCAGCGCCCTCCGCAACCCCAAAAGGGAATAAGCGGTAGAATATGGATGGATGGATGTATTCCATTTATATTTACATCTAACACAATTTCCCAACTCATATGGAAACGGGGTTTGTATATACAATAACATTAATAGTAATGGATTACATTTATATAGCACTTTTCTATCGGTATAAATGATATACAGTAATTTGGCCGACGATGGAGTGGTACCTCAATTGGTTTTGCGACGGAGCTCCTAACTCAAAACACTTGTATCGCAAATCAACATTGTCCATTGAAATTAATTGAGATCAATTTAATCCATGCTTGGTCTACAAAACAAGTAACACACTTTTGTTTAAGAAATATTGTATAAAAAATATAATAGAATTTACTACTGACAACTACAGTAGTTTCATGAAGTAATATACCAGATTTTCCGGACCATACGGCGCACCGAATTATAAGGCGCACTGCCGATGAATGGTCTATTTTTGATCTTTTTTCATATATAAGGCGCACCGGATTATAGGGCGCATTAAAGGAGTCATATTATTATTATTTTTTTCTAAATGGAAATTACTTTCTTGTGGTCTACATAACATGTAATGGTGGTTCTCTGGTCAAAATGTTGCATAGATTGTATTTTACAGATCATCTTCAAGCCGCTTTCTGACAGTCCGTTCTGGATCCGCCGTTTTGTGGGCGGTCTTATTTACGTGTCTCACCTTCAGCAGCGGGTCTAGTCAGGTCAATTTTCATACAAAAGGTGCACTGGATTATAGGGCACATTAAAGAGGTCATATTATAATTTTTTTTTTCTACATGTAAAACACTTCCTCGTGGTCTACATAACGTGTAATGTTGGTTCTTTGGTCAAAATGTTGCATGGATTATGTTTTACAGATCATCTTCAAGCTGCTTTCTGACAGTTGCTTCAGGATGTGGGCTGTCTTATTTACGTGGTTCACCTTTGACCGCGTCTTCTCCCCGTCATCTTTGTTGTAGCGGTGTAGCGTGCAAGGACGGGAGTGGAAGAAGTGTCAAAAGATGGAGCTAACTGTTTTAATGACATTCAGACTTTACTTAAATCAATAACGGAGCAGCATCTTCTCATCCGGAAACAACCACGCCGGAAATGTTTCCTGTGCAAAACCGTCCGACCGGAACTCTGTGATAACTAAAGTTCCTTGTGTGAATAATGTAAACTCACTACACCGGTATATTTTAGCGCTTTCATGGCGATTTTACTGACAGATACTGTATAAGTACGAACTTTACACTACTTTATAGTAGAAATGGCAAAAAAGGAGGATGAATGTCACATAACAAGATGATAGAGAAAAATAAGAATCTTATCGACTGTGGTGTCACCACGAACTACAAAGGCGGATGCGCACAAATTTTCAGGACTCATGCAGATCCCAAATAAAGATCAGCAGGTACTAGAAGGTAAGAAAAGTTGCTTCCACATATCATTGCGAAACAAAACGCCAGATAAAATGTCTTGCCTTATACACACACCATAATAATACTTGTATGTTGAAGCACAGTACAATCCTTCAAGCGGTGCGGCTTCATAGCTTACCAAAGTCGTACTAAAACATTTGGATAGATTTTTGAGCGCCGTGTGTAATCTTCTATATTTTCAATGGAACATATAACATCTTGGTGTTTACTTGAGTCATATTCCAAACATATTGCAGTCTACTTGTATCTCTTATGTTTGACCGCCATCTACTGGTCACACTTATCATTACACCATGTACCAAATAAAATTGCTTCGAGGTCGGTAAGCCAAACTAGAATTATTCCTTACATTAGGAGCACCGGGTTATGAGGCCCACTGTCGAGTTTTGAGAAAAAAAATAAGATTTTAAGTGCGCCTTATAGTCCGAAAAATACGGTAATAATAATGTAGAACATTTACTTTGGGGAATGTGCTTCTACAGTACCTCCTATTAGCTGCTGCTTCGTCAAACACACCATCAGCAGCTTTTCCATATTTTCATGAATAAAATGTGTTGCTGTTTAGATATTACTTTAACATTCGCTATACTGGCCCTGCAAGAGGTGGCGACTTGTCCAGGGTGTATGCGGCCTTCCACCCGTGTACAGCTGAGATAGACTCCGGCACCCCCCGCGACCCCATAAGGGACAAAAGGTAGAAAATGGATGGATGGAGGGATGGCATTCGCTAGACTCTTTCTGCTTTAGTACGATGTGGACTGGCAGTTATACGCTCCAACTGCATTGCCAAGCTGGCTACACGTTTGGTCAAATTTTTCATGATTTCTTTCTTTCACTCTAACTTTCTTACTTTTGTGGGTGGATAACAAACGTATGTCCATCTTGAGCTATAAGCTAAATCTGGCGGGTAAGACCAGATGTTTTGGTCAGATCTTACGGGATTCACTCTGAAATTTGATATACGAGAGAATAAAAGTGATGGTTATAACTCAAAGTTTAGAGCATGGGTGTCAAACTCTGGCCCGCGGGCCACATTTGGCCCGCCGTGTATTTTCATTTGGCCCTTGAGGCAATATCAAATTAACATTAGAGCTGGCCCGCCGGTATTATACAGCGGCGGTGTCAGTGTAACACCGCATTCACCGCTAATACTCATACTGGCTAACCCCGCCGATTTTCCAAGGAGACTCCCAAATTTCAGTGCCCCTCACGTAAATCACAGGGGGCAACCATTCTCCCAAATGTCTCCCAATTCCCACCTGGACAACAACATTGGGGGCGTGCCTTAAAGGCAATGCCTCAAGCATCCTCAAAAACCTTTCGTCACGTCCGCTTTTCCTACGTGGAAACAGCGTGCCGGCCTAGTCACATGATATATGTGGCTTTTACACGCACACACACACATGCTAATGCGATGCAAGCTTGGTCAACAGCTATACAGGTCACACTGAGGGTGGCCGTATAAACAACTTTAAGACTGTTACAAATATGCGCCACACTGTGAACCAACACTAAACGAGAATGACAAGCAAATTTCGGCAGAACATCCGCACTGTAACACAACATAACAAATACACAGAACCCCTTGCAGCACTACCTCTTCCTGGACTCTACAATATAAAAATGTATTGTTAGCCTGTGGGAAAAGTTTATTTTGATAGTTACCTGAGAAGGCTGCAAATAGATCTATTTAAATTAGATTTGATATGCCATTGCTATTTTTAAATTATTAGTATTATTTGAAACTCGATTTTGCATGTCACTATAAAGTTACATAAGTCTCGCTTGTTCAATATTCAATGCAAAACTTGTTTGGGTCCCTATTAAAAGGTTAATTTGTTTAACCTTGGACCGCGGCTCTGTTCAGCTTAAAAATTTGGCCCACTCTGTATTTGAGTTTGACACCCCTGGTTTAGAGAGACAAGTCTTATCCCAAAACACATTTAAGTCTGTGTCCTCTAAAGGTGAAAGTCATATTGTGATAATGTATGTTGACGACACATTCTAGCTGTTTTGATAGCGACAAGCGAACAAAGCCGCTCTCAACGCAACGTAGCGTCCTTGCTAGCAATTTAGTAGCTAACGTCCCTCCACAGTGCAGCTTCCAAATCACCAATCCTTGCCTCCATGGCGGAAAATAGACCGCGTTTCCTACAAGTATCACTGGAGGAGTGGAGGGCGAGGAATAACTAAATATGCCCCATTGCACACCATAGGAGGATAACTTTGATCAAAAAAAACCCCGAACCAGTGAAGTTGGCATGTTGTGTAAATGGTAAATAAAAAGAGAATACAATGATTTGCATATCCTTTTCAACCTATATTCTATTGAATAGACTGCAAAGACAAGATACTTATCGTTCAAACTGGAAAACGTAATTTTTTGCAAATATTAGCTCATTTGAAATTTGATGCCTGCAACATGTTACAAAAAAGCTAGCACGAGTGGCAAAAAAGACAGAAAGTTGAGGAATGCTCCACAGGTGAACAGGCTAATTGAGAACAGGTGGGTGCCATGAATGAGTATAAAAGCAGCTTTCATGCAATGCTCAGTCATTCACAAACGAGGATGGGGCGAGGGTCACCACTTTGTGAACTAATGCGTGAGAAAATTGGAAGAACAGTTTAAGAACAACATCTCTCAACGAGCTATTGCAAGGAATTTAGGGATTTTACCATCTAAGGTGAAAGGTTCAGAGAATCTGGAGAAATCACAGCACGTAACATTGAATACCCATGAATTGATTAACGTGGACCCCGACTTAAACAAGTTAAAAAACTTATTCGGGTGGTCAATTGTACGGAATATGTACTGAACTGTGCAATCTACTAATAAAAGTATCAATCAATGAATTAAATGCCCATGACCTTGGATCCCTCAGGTGGTATTGTATCAAAAAGCGACATCCGTGTGTAAAGGATATCACCACATGAGCTCAGGAAGACTTCAGAAAACCACTGTCAGTAACTACAGTTGGTCGCTACATCCGTAATTGCAAGTTAAAACTCTACTATGCAAAGCAAAAGTCATTGATCAACAACACCCAGAAACGCTGCCGTCTTCGCTGGGCCCGCATTCATCTAAGATGGACTGATGCAAAGTGGAAAAGTGTTCTGTGGTCTGATGAGTCCACATTTCAAATTGTTTTTGGAAACTGTGGACGTCGTGTCCTCCAGAACAAAGAGGAAAAGAACCATTCGGACAGTTCTTAGTGCAAAGTTGAAAAGCCAGCATCTGTGATGGTATGGGCGTGTATTAATGCCGACGGCATTGGTAACTTACACATCTGTGAAGGCACCATTAGTGCTGAAAGCTACATACAGGTTTTGGAGCAACATATGTTGCCATCCAAGCAACGTTATTATGGATGCCCCTGCTTATTTTAGCAAGACAATGCCAAGCCACGTGTTACAACAGCGTGGCTTCATAGTAAAAGAGTGCGAGTACTAGACTGGCCTGCCTGTAGTCCAGACCTGTCTCCCATTGAAAATGTGTGGCGCATTATGAAGCCTAAAATACCACAACGGAGACACTGGACTGTTGAATAACTTAAGCTGCACTTTAAGCAAGAACGGGAAATAATTCCACCTCAAAAATTGGTCTCCTCAGTTCCCAAATGTTTACTGAGTGATGTTAAAAGGAAAGGCCATGTAACACGGTGGTAAAAATGTCCCTGTGCCAACTTTTTTGCAATGTGTTACTGCCATTAAATTCCAAGTTAATGATTATTTGCAAAAATAAATGAAGTTTCTCAGTTGGAACATTAAATATCTTGTCTTTGAAGTCTTTTCAATTGAATATAAGTTGAAAAGTATTTGCAAATCATTGTATTGTGTTTTTATTTACGAATTACATAACGTGCCAATTTCACTGGTTTATGGTCTTGTACAGTGGGGCAAAAAAGTATTTAGTCAGCCACCGATTGTGCAAGTTCTCCCACTCAAAATGATGACAGAGGTCTGTAATTTTCATCATAGGTACATTTCAACTGTGAGAGACAGAATGTGAAAAAAAATCCAGGAATTCACATTGTTGGAATTTTAAATAATTTATTTTTAAATTATGGTGGAAAATAAGTATTTGGTCAACCATTCAAAGCTCTCACGGATGGAAGGAGGTTTTGGCTCAAAATCTCACGATACACGGCCCCATTCATTCTTTCCTTAACACGGATCAATCGTCCTGTCCCCTTAGCAGAAAAACAGCCCCAAAGCATGATGTTTCCACCCCCATGCTTCACAGTAGGTATGGTGTTCTTTGGGATGCAACTCAGTATTCTTCTTCCTCCAAACACGACGAGTTGAGTTTATACCAAAAAGTTCTATTTTGGTTTCATCTGACCACATGACATTCTCCCAATCCTCTGCTGTATCATCCATGTATCCATTTAAGTATTAACTCAACTTGTCATGTTTGGAGGAAGTGAAGTGAATTCTATTTATATAGCGCTTTTCTCAAAGTGACTCAAACCGCTTTACATAGTGAAACCCAATATCTAATTTTTACATTTAAACCAGTGTGGGTGTCACTGGGAGCAGGTGGGTAAAGTGTCTTGCCCGAGGACACAAAAGCAGTGACTAGGATGGCAGAAACGGGGATCGAACCTGCAACCCTCAAGTTGCTGGCACGGCCGCTCTACCAACCGAGCTATACCGCCCTTAAAGAGGAAGAAGAATACTGACTTGCATTCCAAGAACACCACACCTACTGTGAAGCACGGGGGTGGAAACATCATGCTTTGGGGCTGTTTTTCTGCTAGGGGGACAGGACGATTTATCCGTGTTAAGGAAAGAATGAATGGGGCCATGTATCGTGAGATTTTGAGCCAAAACCTCCTTCCATCAGTGAGAGCTTTGAATGGTTGACAAAATACTTATTTTCCACCATAATTTACAAATAAATGTGAATTCCTGGATTTTTTTCTTCACATTCTGTCCCTCACAGTTGAAGTGTACATATGATGAAAATGAAAGACCTCTGTCATCATTTTAAGTGGGAGAACTTGCACAATCGGTGGCTGACTAAATACTTTTTTGTCCCACTGTATATCGTTATTTCAATAAATATCGCAATATAAATTTTAGGCCATACCGCCCGTATCTACAATCCCTTTAATGCTGGTGGTGGTCATTTGGTCGGATTAAAACCTGCTGTAGAATTATGTGGAAATTGAAGAGCAGTTATTCTCTTCCTGTAGATTTACAGTATGTTATGATGATGAGGTCATGGGTCCAAAGACCGTATTCAGGATTACTGCACGTCCTGAAACACTTAGAAACAGCAACATTTGCTTCTGACAAACAGCCAACTAAGTCCTCAAACACCCCTTCAGCCCGGGACACCCAGAGTCATAATACGGAGTCCTAATACCGTCTAAGGCCGACACTAAGGCTTTCCGACAGGTGACTAGTCTGTGAAGCTCTTCTCGGGGCTTTGATGGAGGTTGCTTCAGCTGCTCACGACACCCAGATCAGAAGATTGTTGATGAGAGTATTAACAACGAGCACTCGAGTCTCAAAGGAGATTTTCCTCGGAAGGTGAGCTCAAGTGCAATCTGTCACAATCACGCCGCGCCAATAATTATATATTTAAAGGATAAAGTCATACTTCTACCTGTCCAACACTAAACATTCATTTTGCTTCATTGCATGAGTCTTGTCCTGCGATGAAGTGGCGACTTGTCTAGGGTGTACGCCGCCTTCCGCCCGATTGTAGCTGAGACAGGCACCAGCGCCCCAAAGGGAATAAGCGGTAGAAAATGGATGGCTGGATGGATGCAAGAGTCTTGCTGCAGACCATGTCCACATTTTCATGCTCGGCACTAAAGATGGATACCGAACTCTGTACTTTGTTTAGGCACCGATCGAATTCTGTCGGTACAACCATACTATTACAGGGGTGTCGATTCATTTTAAATCGTGGGCCACATGGAGAAAAATCTACTCCCAAGTGGACCGGACTGGTAAAATCACAGCACGATCACTTAGAAATAAAGACAACTTCACATTGTTGTCTTTGTTTTAAAAATAGAACAAGAACATTCTGAAAATGTCCATCCGTCCATCCATTTCCTACCGCTTATTCCCTTTGGGGTCGCGGGGAGCGCTGGTGCCTATCTCAGCTACAATCGGGCGGAAGGCGGCGTACACCCTGGACAAGTGGCCACCTCATCGCAGCATTCTGAAAATGTACAAATCATAATGGGTTTTTTTTACACTTACAAGTTGCGGTTAGTAGTATGCTATCTTTTTTTGTCTTTATTTTTACTTTCCGAGTAAATTATGTGATAATGTTTATCGGTGTTGGTGTTAATTTTCAATCCATCAAGATAAAAAAAAAAAAAAATTATATCAAAATCACACTACAGGATGTTTTTTTTGTAATAATTTGTTTTACATATGCAAGCATATTCTACAAATATACAAATAATTGCTATTGCGACATCTAGTGGACACATTTAGAACAGCAGTTTCTTTCATTCAAAAAATGTCGGTTCTGCAACATGGGTAGCGCATAATGATGCGCGTTTTGTCCACCCCAGGATGCAAAAGACCAATCGGACAGGACTAGCAGGTAAGGGCTTGATTTTAATACAAAAAATAACCACACTGGTACAAAATAGACAGAAATCAACGGAAAAAAAACACGTGCCGAACGCACGGGAAGCTAAGCTAAAACTTAGCACTGAGTCGAGAGTCCAAAGTTAACGTGCCGAGCGCACGGGAAGCTAAGGTGAAACTTAGCACAGAGGACAGAATAAGGAAAACGTCCACGTGAAAGTTTCTTACTGCAAACAAAGGATCAAGATGGAACGAAGGAAGAAGGCAGGCTTAAATAAGGGCAGCAATCAGTAACCACAGGTGCGCGTCATAAACAAGAGCAGGTGGAACAAATCAGAAACTATGGTAACAAGATAAATAAGGAAGTGCAAACTAGGAACCGGAAGAGTCCAAAACAAACAGAAAACACAAAAGGACTCAAAGACCAAGATCAAAATGTGAAGCGGATCACAACAGGGTCATTTTTATACTTTGCGATCTCATCCTGCGGGCCAGATAAAATCTGTTCGGGGCCGTATGTGTGACACCCCTGAGCTATTAATTGATGTAAAACCGTACGGTGCCATATTTCGACAGCTTTGTTGCACGTCCGGTTACAGACACTGGGCGGGCAAACAAGCAATCAAGCAGCACTCAGAGCGGACTCAGCCAAACTGCCTCTTGGTAATGTTGCAATTTTTTTATGCCAACAAAGCAAGTATGCCTAATAGAAAACAGTAAGGCTCCGCTTTTCAAAATGTGCTAGCGCGAGGCTAACTTGCTTTAGGCAATTTCAACACCTCCAATTTGGGTAATGAAACAACTACTGTAAGATGTATGTTACAATCAAACAGCTGGTCTGCCGTAAGTAGAATACTTACAGGATAAACACATTGTAGGACGCAACAAATGACTAGGTTTAGCTATGTGGCAAAGACTACTCCCTCACAAGGCAACAGACCATAGCCCAGGGTTTTGCCGTAGCCCGGAGCCGTGTGTCGAGGGATTATGGCCAACTCGGTTTTAGAGTTGGTCCCCAACATGGCGGTCAGTGGTCCAAGATTGTTCGACAGCCCCTCACGTGACTACAGCACGCCATATCGGGTACCAACTTTGAAACCAAGTTCCCATTGCCGTAGCTTATACCAGGGGTCACCAACCTTTTTGAAACCAAGAGCGACTTCTTGGGTACTGATTAAGGCGAAGGGCAACCAGTTTGATACACACTTAAATAAATTGCCAGAAATAGCCAATTTGCTCAATTTACCTTTAATAAATAAATCTATATGTTTATAAAATAAAAAGGGTATTTCTGTCTGTCATTCTGTCGTACATTTTTTTTCCTTTTACGGAAGGATTTTTGTAGAGAATGAATGATGAAAAAAACACTTATTTGAACGGCTTAGAAGAGGAGAAAACAGGAAAAAAAATTAAATTTAATTTTGAAACAGTTTATCCTCAATTTTGACTCTTTAAAATTCAAAATTCAACCAAAAAAAAGAAAAGAAAAAGTAGCTAATTCAAATCTTAAAAAAAAAATTAAAAAAAATTCATGGAACATCATTAATAATTTTTCCTGATTAAGATTAATTTTAGAATTTTGATGACATGTTTTAAATAGGTTAAAATACAATCTGCACTTTGTTAGAATATATAACAAATTATAGCAAGCTGTATTTCTAGCAAAGACAAATCAATATTTCTTCTAGATTTTCCAGAACAAAAATTTTAAAAGAAATTCAAAAGCCTTTGAAATAAGATTTAAATTGGATTCTAAAGAATTTCTAGATTTGCCAGAATAATTTTTTGAATTTTAATCATAAGTTTGAAGAAATATTTCAAAAATATTTTTCATGGAAAAAACTAAAGCTAAAATGAAGAATTAAATTAAAATGTATTTATTATTCTTTACAAAAAAACAAAAAAACATTACTTGAACATTGATTTAAATTGTCAGGAAAGAAGAGAAAGGGATTTAAAAGGTAAAAAGGTGTATGTGTTTAAAAATCCTAAAATTATTTTTAAGGTTGTATTTTTTCTCTAAAATTGTCATTCTGAAAGTTATTAGAAGCAAAGTAAAAAAAATTATGAATTTATTTAAACAAGTGAAGATCAAGTCTTAATATTTTCTTGGATTTTCAAGTTCTATTTGAGATTTGTCCCTCTTAGAATTAAAAATGTCGAGCAAAGCGAGACCAGCTTGCTATCATTAAAGTACTACTATCTATCTAGTATCTATCTAGTTTGCTATCAATAAAGTACTACTATCTATCTAGTAAATAAATACAATTTAAAAAATAGAGGCTGCTCACTGGTAAGTGCTGCTATTTGAGCTATTTTTAGAACAGGCTCGTGGGCTACTCATCTGATCCGTTGGTGACCCCTGGCCTGTACACTACTGCCTTTGAATGTTTTGGAATTACAACTGCCTGTAAAACCTTCTACATAATGCTTGCTAATGAGACTCAGAGGTGTAATATATACATTTATAACAACTGGACAGCACAGTTAGAATAATGAGCTCACGGTTAAATGTTAAATATTAACTATTCAAATAAACATATTTTAACACATGAACACACAAAGATTTAGTGTAAATTAGTTCAACTACGGCCTAGTAAATACACTGCAAGATAGTTATACTGATCAACGTTCTTCAGCACAAAGTAACCCACAAATCTTCTTGCAAGTCAAAAGTTCCATCCATCCATCCATCCATTTTCTACCGCTTATTCCCTTTCGGGGTCGCGGGGGGCGCTGGCGCCTATCTCAGCTACAATCGGGCGGAAGGCAGGGTACACCCTGGACAAGTCGCCACCTCATCGCAGGGCCAACACAAGTAATTTTTTTATTGAATATTGACATTTTTTTAATAATCCAGTAGCCTTTGCTTTTCGAAAAAAGCACAGAGTTTTTCATTTATATTAGGCCTTCAAACAAAACATGCATTCCAAAAAAAAAAATAAAGTGCATTAAAGTGGATAAACCCACAACAAATGAATGATTGTCCTTTTGGCAAAAGTCTGCTTAGCCACAGTAGATATGCTAATAATGTAAACAAAAGTTCCTTTTCTTTTTATTTCTCTCCGTTGTCAAGTTTGTTGTCATACATATACCCAAGAAATAAGAAATAAGTTGTCTAGCGTTCTGTAATGGTAGTCCTGTGTTTGAAAAACACGTTTTAGGAAGCTCCCCAAATGTGTTCAACCAATCAGCGTTTGACAACACAGCCATCCCCCGATAAGAGTCCAGGAAACCTTCCAAAAGTCCCACCTAGCTGGCAGAAACTCCGAAAAGTTCCTGAAGAACTCACATATTTTTAGGACTATAAAATCCTTTGATTTTCTCAAAAATCGACAATGTGCTTTATAGCCCGGTGTACCTAATGTAGAGCATAATTCTGGTTGTGCTTGCCGATCTCGAAGCAATTTTTTTTGGTACATGATGTAATGATAGGTGTGACCAGTAGATGGCAGTCACACATAACATATATGTGTAGACTGCGATATGATACCAGTAAGCAACACCAAAACTTTAAATGTTCCATTGGAAATAAACAACATTACACACGGCGCTCAAAAATCTGTGAAAATGTTTTAGTACGACTTTGAAGCTGCACCGCTTGATGGATTGTTGTCCCATTACGACTACCATAGTCAAAAGTACAAGTATTACTATGGTGGACCGCAAAATGGCAACCATTAGCAGACATATTCTCTGCCTTTTTGTTTCACAATATTATGCAAAACCAACTTTTCTTACCTTCTGTAACCTGCTGATCTGTATTTGAGATCTGCATAAGTCCTGAAAATTTGCGCACGTCCGCCACCGTAGTGTGTGGCAATGCCGTAGTCGATAAGCTTCTTTCTTTTCACTATCTTCTTGTTATGGTACATTCATCCTCCGCTGTCGCCATTTCTAATATAAAGTAGTGTAAAGTTCTTACTTATATCTTGCTATGTGTCATGTTTTGTAGATCATGTTTTGTTTAGTTATGTTCTGTTTTGTTAAAACTCCATTAGATCCTGTTTTTTTACGCATCCCTGTTTGTTTTGTCACCATGACGACCATTAGTTTCACCTGTCTCACATGTTGGACTCATCTACCTGTTTTTAACCATCACATGACTATTTAAGCCTGTAGTTGCCAGGTAGTCGGCCTGGCATCATCGTTTGTTCTATGCTCATTCCATGCCATAGTTCCATGCTCGTTCCATGCCATAGTTCCATGCTCGTTCCATGCTTTTACAAGTAAGTTTTTTTTTCTTCATGTCACGTTTGTTTCTTGCCCATACTCTACATTAAGTTTTGCTCCTTGGTCAAGTTTTTTGTCCCCGACTTATGCGTGCCTTTTGTTTACACTTTTTATAGTAATGATAAAATTTTGCATTTACCTTCTTTTGCATCTCGGGAAAACAATCCACGCAGGAAACGGCCTCAAAGTCCATTTGCCGAAACTATGTGTCAGGACTTGGACTATGACTTGGATTGTTTTCCCGATGCAAAGGAGAGTTGGCACGAGCGAGACGTGAATGTGAGTACATATTTATTTTTAAACACTATAACTAACAAAAGGCAAACAAAAGGCGCGCACGGTGGCGGAGAACAAACTTGACTACCGAAAACAAAAACTAGTACAAAGGCATGATTATGGACAAAAGAACAAAAGACACTAACTGTGGCATTAAACAAACCAAAAACGTACGTGGCATGGACAGAATGATTATACAGCAGGGCATGACATGAAGGCCGTTGAGGTATAAAGTCGCCAGGCTGACTTCCTGGCAACTTCCAGTTTAAATAATAGACATAATTGCAAACAGGTGTGAGACTTGAGGACAGGGGCGAGACATGAGAACAACGTGAAAACTAATGAGTTGCTATGGTAATAAAACAAACAAGGAAGTGCAGGAACAGGAACTGATGGTCCAAAAAATAAAACCAAACACGACAAAAACAAAACATGATCCCATAGACATGACACTATGGAAGCGCAAAAATCTACTGGTGTAGTGAGTTTTTATAATTCACCCACAGAACTTTAGTTATTAGAGAGTTCCGGTCGAAGGTTTTTAAATGTAGGACCCATACTTGCCAACCTTGAGACCTCCGATTTCGGGAGCAGGGGGGTGAGGAACGTGGTCGGGGTTGGAGCGGAGGCGTGGTTGGGGGCGTGGTCGGGGGCAAGCCGTGGTTAAGAGGGGAGGAGTATATTTACATCTACAATTCACCAACTCGAGTATTTCATATATATATGAAATACTTGACTTTCAGTGAATTCTAGCTATATATATTTATTTTATTACATATATAAATAAAATAAATAGTTAAATTTCAGACGGCACCTATCAAATACACAGTAATAAAAACAGTTGTTCTACTAACTGTGCTGTGCTTAATGGTTACTAAAAAAAAAAACAACAACAACACTTACCTTTCACTATTTGAGTAACCTTTGTTCTGCCATTTGTGTACTAGCGAGAGTCACTTGCCATCAGGTGCGCAACACCACATAAATCGTTGGCCAATCAAAAATAAACCCCATAACGCTATTGCCAACATTCACCAGGAGATGGCGACATACAACATAGAATCACTCTATCACAGACGGCGTCGCCATGGTTGTAACTTCCTCATTCTTCTGCTTCGTCTCCTTGTGTGTGCAGTTTTTTATTAAAATCCGTAGATGTTGTAACGTGATTGGGCAGGCAAGCTGTTTATATGGTAGGAAAGCAGACTTGAAAACAGGCTGTCCCCACTCAGATCCGCATGGAGATGGAGGGGGCGTGGCCTCCAGCTCCACTGAATTTCGGGAGATTTTCGGAAAAAATTTTCTTCCGGGACTTTTTGGGAGAGGCGCTGAATTTCGGGAGTCTCCCGGATAATCCCGGAGGGTTGGCAAGTATGGTTATTAGAGAAAAATGTGTCTCTAGGACCATAGGGTGGGCCCTATGGTCTGGAAAATACGGTAGTTCTACCCAGATCGTTTTTGGTTTCTTACACAGTGGGAAAATAACCGCCTCGACCGTTTTCCAAACGTGTTGTTTGGATTTTTTTCTTTAACTAACCCCACACCACGGGATATCGGTCAGAATGATGTTTAAGAGACAACCGTTAATGAGACCTTACGGCATGCTTCACTGAGAATAATTGGACTCGCTGGTGCCTTTCTGCTACACGCTTGACTTTAGACGTACGGCGCCCACAAAACATCAGCGTGAGACTGATTGATGGGTGGACTGTATGATTGACCTGGCAAAGTGCATGTTCCCTCACCAGCCGCTTTAGTGCTTCCATCAATCACCCTGTGGATTTTCAACAATAACAAAGTGCAAAGGTAGATTCTTTTGATCCAGACCTTTTGTTAGATTTCATTCCTTTGAGCAGGTGTACTCAATAACATCTACGTCCAAACAGAAGGTCCTGCATTACGTGTTTTAAGTCGATAATTAGTCAAATCAACGTTGATTAGTACGTGATAACAGCATGCATATTTTTCTCCGTCATAATTAAAAACATGTCAAGAGGGAATGCTTTGCAACAATCTGTATTAACTGACAACATACACAGGAATCAAATAACAAGCTATATTAAAAAAAAAAGGCTTTAAATTTAACCTAACACACCTACCTAAGAACGGGTACGAAATCTCGGAGGACCAAGAAAATTCCGCCGGTCCTACCGGGCACCATCCATCCATCCATCCATTTTCTACCGCTTATTCCCTTTCGGGGTCACGGGGGGCGCTGGCGCCTATCTCAGCTACAATCGGGCGGAAGGCGGGGTACACCCTGGACAAGTCACCACCTCATCGCAGGGCCAACACAGATAGACAGACAACATTCACACTCACATTCACACACTAGGGCCAATTTAGTGTTGCCAATCAACATATCCCCAGGTGCATGTCTTTGGAAGTGGGAGGAAGCCGGAGTACCCGGAGGGAACCCACGCATTCACGGGGAGAACATGCAAACTCCACACAGAAAGATCCCGAGCCTGGATTTGAACCCAGGACTGCAGGACCTTTGTATTGTGAGGCAGACGCACTAACCCCTCTGCCACCGTGAAGCCCCTACCGGGCACCAATTCACGTAAAATCCGACGGTGCCTTCTTACGGTAACTGTGTTGCGTGGAACGTCATGCCTCAGTTGCCGACTATTGAACTCTTTGAACTGGTGAGATCCCCCACTGATGTTGGTCGAGAAGGCCTGGCTCTCAGTTTCCGTTCTAATTCATCCCAAAGGTGTTCAATCGGGTTCAGGTCAGGACTCTGTGCAGGCCAGTCAAGTTCATCCACACCAGACTCTGTCATCCATGTCTTTACTCAGTGGCCTAGTGGTTAAAGTGTCCGCCCTGAGGACTTTAGGTTGGGAGTTCAAACCTTGGCCGAGTCATAGCAAAGACTATAAAAATTGGGACCCATTACCTCCCTGCTTGACACTCAGCATCAAGGGTTGGAATTGGGGGTTAAATCACCACAAATGATTCCCGGGCGTGGCACCGCTGCTGCCCACTGTTCCCCTCACCTCCCAGGGGATGAACAAGGGGATGGGTCAAATGCAGAGGACAAATTTCACCACACCTAGTGTGTGTGTGACAATCATTGGTACTTTAACTTTAACTTATGGACCTTGCTCTGTGCACTGGTGCACAGAGCAAGGGGCCCGCTCCAAACTGTTCCCAGAAGGTTGAAAGCATGGAATTGTCCAAAATATTTTGGTATCCTGGAGGGGACCACGCCCAACTCCTGAAAAATAAACACACCATAATTCCTCCTCCACCAAATTTCACAATCGGCACAATGCAGTCCGAAATGTACCGTTCTCCTGTTAACCTCCAAACCCAGCTCTGTAGCAAGTAACTGCAGAAAAGTGGCGATCTATTTGCGCTTCAGCATCCGCTGACCCTTCTCTGTCAGTTTACGTGGCCTACCACTTCGTGGCTGAGTTGCTGTTGTTCCCAAACTCTTCCATTTCCTTATAATAAAGCCGACAGTTGACTTTGGAATATTTAAGACCGAGGACATTTCACGACTGGATTTGTTGCACAGGTGGCATCCTATGACAGTTCCACGTTGAAAATCACTGAGCTCCTGAGAGCGGCTCATTCTTTCACAAATGTTTGTAGAAACAGTCTCCCTGCCTATACACCTGCGGCCGGGCCAAGTGATTAGGACACCTGATTCTGATCATTTGCATTGGTGGCCAAATACTTTTGGCTATATAGTGTATATAATATAGCTGATTAACATTAGCAATTTTACATGGCAATATCAACACCTCCAAATTTTTTAATGCGAGCTTCAATTAAGATGCACATTACAATCAAACAGCTAACTGCGTAATAAGTACATTACTTACAGTATTAACACTTTCTGGGGCACAACAACGACAACCAAAACAACAGGTCATAAACTGTACACCTATGCCATCTAACGTCTTGGACTTGCAACTGTAAGTGCACCCTAATGTCATACCTACTGTACATACTCAGAAATGTATGATGAAACCACTGGAGAGGAGTTACCATTATCAACTCATTTTTAAATGTTTAGTTTGGTTTTATTATCAAAAATAATATTTATTAAAGCACACAGAAGTACCCAAAATTGAGTACCGGTATCCATTTCCAGGTACCGGGAACTGGTACCAAATCGGTTTAGATGACACGGTATCCCTCATGACGATACTAATAAAAGCAAAATAAATGTTATTTTTTGCATGTTTGTATCAACTTGGTATCGAAGTATCGATACTTTTGACAACCTTAATACACTGTATTGTACAATCATAATCTCAGCTACGATATCCTAAAGCAGGAGCGTTTAAACTATGGCTCGCAGGCTAAATGTAGCCCGTCGACGTCTCCAACTTGACCCACGAGACGGCACGAGTCCAATAAGCAATTTGGCCGAGCACTGTGTTTTCATATTTTATACAAATACTTAGCAGTGTGACAACTGCCATTTTGTTGCCATCTGATGGCTAATAAAAAGTAACTAAATTCACTGTTCATTAATTGTACATCAATTTGGATGTGTGCACATCATTAACTTGTACGACCTAATCCAAACAACCTTCCCTAGTCATGGTGCAGAAAAAGAAAACTTCAACCAGCGCAGAAATTCAACAAACGTGATCACACATAACACATTTTGCTCAGTGAACATTGTGGACATTACAAAACCCAAAATCAATGAAGTTTGCACGTTGCGTAATTCGTAAATAAAAACTGAATACAAATCCTTTTCAACTTATATTTAATTGAATGGACTGCAAAGACAAGATATTTAATGTTCGAACTGATAAACATTTTTTTTTTGCAAATAAACATTAACTCAGAATTTAATGGCAGCAACACATTGCAAAAAAGTTGGCACAAGGTAATTTTTACCACTGTGTTACATGGCCTTTCCTTTTAACACTCAGTAAACGTTTGGGTACTGAGGAGAACAATTTATGAAGCTTTTCAGGTGTAATTCTTTCCTATTCTTGCTTGATGTACAAATTAAGTTGTTCAAAAGTCCAGGGTCTCTGTTGTGCTATTTTAGGTTTCACACATTTTCAATGGGAAACAGGTCTGGACTACAGGCAGGCCAGTCTAGTAGCCGCACTCTTTTACTATGAAGCCACGCTGTTGTAACACGTGGCTTGGCATTGTCTTGCTAAAATAAGCAGGGGCGTCCATGATAACGTTGCTTGGATGGCAAAATATGTTTCTCCAAAATCTGTGTGTACCTTTTAGCATTAATGGTGCCTTCACAGATGTGTAAGTTACCCATGGCCCGGGCACTAATACACCCCCATACCATCACAGATGATGGCTTTTGAACTTTGCGCCTATGACAATTCGGATGGTTCTTTTCGTCTTTGTTGCGGAGGACACGACCTACACAGTTTCCAAAAACAATTTATAATGTGGACTTGTCAGACCACAGAACACCTTTCCACTTTGCATCAGTCCATCTTAGATGAGCTCGGGCCCAGCGAAGCCGACGGCATTTCTGGGTGTTGTTGATAAACGGCTTTGGCTTTGCATAGTGGTGTTTTAACTTGCACTTACAGATGTAGCGACAAACTGTAGTTACCGACAGTGGTTTGATAAAGTATTCCCGAGCCCATGTGGTGATATCCTTTACACACTGATGTCGCTTGTACCGCTTGCGGGATCGAAATTCACGGGCATTCAATGTTACGTGCAGTGACTTCTCCAGATTCTCTGAACCGTTTGATGATAATACAGATTGTAGATGGTGATATCCCTAAATTCCTTGCGATATCTCGTTGAGAAATGTTCATAAACTGTTCGACAATTTGCTCACGCATTTGTTCACAATGTGGTGACCCTCGCCCCATCTTTGTTTGTGAATGACTGAGCATTTCACGGAACCTGCTTTTATACCCAATCATGACACCCACCTGTTACCAATTAGACTGTTCACCTGTGAGATGTTCCAAATAAGTGTTTGATGAGCATTCCTCATCTTTTTCATTATTTTTTTGCCACGAATGCCAGCTTTTTTGAAACATGTTGCAGGCATCAAATTCCAAATTGGCAAAAAATAACGTTTTCCAGTTCGAACGTTAAGTATCTTGTCTTTGCAGTCTATTCAATTGAATATAGGTTGAATAGGATTTGCAAATGATTGTATTCTGTATTTATTTCCCATTTACACATGGTCTACTGACATTGTCCATACAAGGCACATTTCAACAGAAGAAAAGCAGCTCAAAAGTATGAAAATAGAGGTCAGCATTCTGCAATATCCTGCAATACGTCGTCATTGCAGCACTGATTCTTGACTGCGTTGCGACATGATGCCAGTCCGTCGCCCACGGAGACGTGCACGGAGGAGGAAACATGGCCTTCGTTAGAGTGTGCATTGTTCATGAAATCCTGGTGTCGAAGCGTCTCGGGTCTGCACAGACATGTTTCCTTGGTAATTACTGCATCTCCGATTTGATTTCATTCCCTTCTCTTATGCTTATAGAGCAGGGGTCACCAACGCGGTGCCCGCGGGCACCAGGTAGCCCGTAAGGACCAGATGAGTTGCCCGCTGGCCTGTTCTAAAAATAGCTCAAATAGCAGCACTTACCAGTGAGCTGCCTCTATTTTTTTAATTGTATTTATTTACTAGCAAGCTGGTCTCGTTTTGCTCGACATTTTAAATTTCAAGAGAGACAAAACTCAAACAAAATTTGAAAATATAAGAAAATATTTTATAGATTTGGTCTTCACTTGTTTAAATATATTCATTATTTTTTTTTTACTTTGCTTCTTATAACTTTCAGAAAGACAATTTTAGAAAAAAAAATACCTTAAAAAAGATTTTAGGATTTTTAAACACATACCTTTTTACCTTTTAAATTCCTTCCTCTTCTTTCCTGACAATTTAAATCAATGTTCAAGTAATTATTTTTTTTATTATTGTAAAGAATAATAAATACATTTTAATTTAATTCTTCATTTTAGCTTCTGTGTTTTCGACGAATAATATTTGTGAAATATTTCTTCAAACTTATTATGATTAAAATTCCCCCCAAAATATTCTGGCAAATCTAGAAAATCTGTAGAATCAAATTTAAATCTTATTTCAAAGTGGATTTGAATCTATTTAAAACATGTCATCCAAAATTCCAATATTAATTTTAATCAGGAAAAATTACTAATCATGTTCAATAAATTATTTTTTTAATTTTTCAAAAAGATTCGAACTAGCTAGTTTTTTTCTTCATTTTTTCCCCGTTGAATTTTGAATTTTAAAGAGTCGAAATTGAAAATAAACTATGTTTCAAAATTTCATTTTTTTCGTGTTTTCTCCTCTTTTAAGCCGTTCAATTAAGTGTTTTTTTTCATCCTTTATTATCGACAAAAAACGTTCCATAAAAGGAAAAAATGACAGACAGAAATACCCATTTTTTTATATATACAGATTTATTTATCAAAGGTGAATTGAGCAAATTGGCTATTGCTGGCAATGTATTTAAGTGTGTATCAAACTGGTAGCCCTTCGCATTAATCAGTACCCAAAAAGTAGCTCTTGGTTTCAAAAAGTTTGGTGACCCCTGTTATAGACACACGTTTCTAGAACATGTGTGACGTTTAAGAAGTATTTCAATTCCAGATAAGAATTTACAGGGTCTCTAGCTCTGGTACCTTATTGCAGTGTTTTTCAAAAAAATTTTGAGCTAAGGCACATTTGCGTTGAAAAAATCTGGAAGCATACCACCAGCAGAAATCATTAAAAACAAAACTCAGTTGACAATAAAAAGTTGTTGTCGCAATTGTTGGATATGACTTTAAAGCATAACCAAGCATGCATCAATGTAGCTCTTGTCTCAAAGTAGGTGTACTGTCACCACCTGTCACATCACCCCCTGACTTATTTGGAGTTTTTTAATATTTTCCTGTGCGTAGTGTTTTACTTCTTGTCCTGCGCTCCTATTTTGGTGGCTTTTTCTCTTTTTTTGGTATTTTCCTGTAGCGGTTTCATGTCTTCCTTTGAGGGATATTTCCTGCCTCTACTTTGTTTTAGCAATCAAGAATATTTCAGTTGTTTTTAATCCTTCCTTATGGGGACATTGTTGATTGTCATGTCATGTTTGGATAAACACTGTACATGGTGGACGCCGTCTTTGCTCCACAGTAAGTCTTTGCTGTCGTCCAGCATTCTGTTTTTGTTTACTTTGTAGCCAGTTCAGTTTTAATTTTGTTCTGCATAGCCTTGTTTAAGGGCCTACTGAAATGAGATGTTCTTATTTAAACGGGGATAGCAAGTCCATTCTGTGTCATACTTGATCATTTCGCGATATTGCCATATTTTTGCTGAAAGGATTTAGTAGAGAACATCGATGATAAAGTTCGCAACTTTTGGTCGCTAATAAAAAAGCCTTGCCTATACCGGAAGTAGCAGACGTTACGGGTTGTGGAGCTCCTCACATCCTCACATTGTTTACAATCATGGCCACCAGCATGGAGAACGATTCGGACCGAGAAAGCGACGATTTCCCTATTAATTTGAGCGAAGATGAAAGATTTGTGGATGAGGAAAGTTAGAGTGAAGGACTAGAAAGAAAGAAAAAAGATGAGGGCAGTGGGAGTGATTCAGATGTTATTAGAAAAATTAGAAGGATAATTCTGGAAAATCCCTTATCTGCTCTTTGTGTTACTAGTGTTGTAGTGAAATTATATGGTCATACCTGAAAGTCGGAGGGGTGTGGCGACCGCCAGTCTCTCTGAAGGAAGCCACGTTTCTCGAAGAGGCAAAGCGAAGGCAGCCGTTGGGGCCCGGCTGAGATTTTTTTTCCGCCTCCTCAACGGTGGAAGCATCCCACGTTCGGGGGCGGGCAGTCGGAGGAGGCAAGAGAGTCCGCAGCTGCCTCTTTGACAGGTGCACGAGGAACGACGCAAGCTCTCCGCTCATGTCTACGGTAAGAGCTGACTTATTACCACCATTTTCTCACCGAAACCTGCTGGTTGACATGTGGTAGGGAACCATGTTCGCTTGACCGCTCTGTTCCATAGTAAAGCTTCACCGTCATCTTTCGGGAATGTAAACAAGGAAACACCGGCTGTGTTTGCGTTGCTAAAGGCAGCTGCAATACACCGCTTCCCACCTACGTCTTTCTTCTTTGACGTCTCCATTATTAATTAAACAAATTGCAAAAGATTCAGCAACACAGATGTCCAGAATACTGTGTAATTATGCGATTAAATGTCCGCTACAATCCTGACGTCACGCGCACGCGTCATCATACAGGATACTTCGCGCAAAATTTTAAAATTGCAATTTAGTAAACTAAAAAGGCCGTATTGGCATGTGTTGCAATGTTAATATTTCATCATTGATATATAAACTATCAGACTGTGTGGTGGCCTTTAAGCTTCAATGCCTTTTCTTTTGTTTATTTTTGATTTAAGCATTAGACACATTTTTACCTGCACACACGCTACCTGCTGCCACCTACTGATATGGAAGAGTACTACACGGTTACTCTGCCGAGCTCGAGACAGCACCGACGCTCAACAACAACACATCATTTGCTGACTATAATTACTGGTTTGCAAAAAATATTTTAAGCCCGAAAATGTGAAATTAGTTAACCTCCCACGGCACACCAGACTGCATCTCACGGCCGCGGCACAGTGGTTGAAAAACACCGCCATGTTGCACTGTAATGAGCAGCAGCTGTCGGGTAGATCGGGCTGGACCACTCCGTGCACTAGTTTGCCGAATCTCGGGGGAGAAGCCTTACATAGTGCACACATGCAAATCCAAAATCCAAAATTAACCTTCGGAGACCGGAACTAAAACTCTGTGGGGCGTCCCTAATCCCGCGCAACATCTCGGTGGAAGTGTTTTTAAACAGTTAAGTGGTTGCCTGACAGCCTCCAGGAGGGAGCCCGAATTAGACGCCACTGAATGCTGATGAGACAAATCTCCCTGCTCATTTACACAAATATGTGTGAGATCTTTTATGACTCCTGGCTGTCGAGCTAAAAATTTGTGCTGCAAATCAGTTGCAACTTCACCAGATTATAAATATTATTTCCAGAAATGTCAATAGTTTTAAGAGGTATTTGCGTAGTTTTAGTCATTGACTTTAGGTAATGATTTTCATTTTAGCATGAATATTTATATTTTGTCGATATTCTAGTTTAAAAATGTGAAAAAAGAGAAAATAACCATTCGATTAAGATATTTTGGGTCCCCCCCCCACATAAAAAATCTTGTTTAAAGATCGCACGGATGCTTAATTTAAGACTTAAGGCTTCAAAATGAAATAGTGTTTTGTAGTTTAAAAGTTCTGATCATTTCTAAATATACAAATCCTAATATAAAATGTTTTATCAAGTAAAACTAGTGCAGTGGTTCTCAGATGGGGGTACTTGAAGGTATGCCAAGGGGTACGTGAGATTGTTTTAAAATATTCTAAAAATAGCAGCAATTCAAAAATCCTTTTTAAATATATTTATTGAATAATACTTCAACTCAATGTAAGTTCATAAACTGTGGGGAAAAAAATACAACAATGCAATATTCAGTGTTGACAGCTAGATTTTTTGTGGACATGTTCCATAAATATTGGTGTTAAAGATTTCCTTTTTTCTGAAGAAATGTTTAGAATTAAGTTGATGAATCCAGCTGGATCTCTATTACAATCCCCAAAGAGGGCACTTTAAGTTGATGATTAGTTCTATGTTTAGAAATCTTTATTTATAATTGAATCACTTATTTATTTTTCAACAAGTTTTTAGTTATTTGTATATCTTTATTTCCAAATAGTTAAAGAAAGACCACTACAAATGAGCAATATTTTGCACTATTATACAATTTAATAAATCAGAAACTGATGACATAGTGCTGTATTTTACTTCTTTATCTCTTTTTTTCAAACAAAAATGCTTTGCTCTGATTAGGGGGTACTTGAATTAAAACATCACTGAAATAAGGTTGAGAACCACTGAACTAGTGGCATGGGCAGTGTCATGATCCGCTACTTGGATCCTGTCATGTTCTGGTTTAGTTCTGTTTTTGTATCACATCTGGTTAGTTTGTCTTCCTTAGTTCCTGGTGGCACTTCCTGTTTGTTCCGTTTCCTTAGTAACGCATTTGTGTCACCTGCCTTCTGTTTATCACGCGCACCTGCCTCGTAATTTCTGTCTCTATTTAAGCCTGCCCTCGTTTTATCATTCGTTCTCGCAGTGTAATTTGCTTTTGATGCAACAGGTGACGTCGCTATCCCGCATTGTGGTAAATACCTTTGCCATCCGGGAGGAGCTCAACGTAAAGCCGCTGCTCCTCCACATCGAGAGGAGCCAGATGAAGTGGTTCAGGCATCTGGTCAGGATGCCACCCGAACGCCTCCCTAGGGATGTGTTTAGGGCACGTCCAGCTGGTAGGAGGCCACGGGGAAGACCCAGGACACGTTGGGAAGACTATGTCTCCCGGCTGGCCTGGGAACGCATCGGGATCCCCCGGGAAGAGCTAGACGAAGTGGCTGGAGATAGGGAAGTCTGGGCTTCCCTGCTTAGGCTGCTGCCCCCGCGACCCGACCTCGGATAAGCGGAAGATGATGGATGGATGGATGGATTAGCTTCCATGTTAATTGTTTGTTTATTTCCCGAGCTCACATGCTAGCGTCTTTTGTTCCTTCTAGCTCACATGCTAGTTCTGTTGGTTTTGTTGTTAGTGCCTTTGTGCAAGTGTTTTTTTGTTTTTAGTCAGTTTATAGTGTATAATAAATCATCATTCTTACCTTTACACTGTGTCTTATCCGATTGCAATCATTGAGAGAACGCAACCGCAGCACCACTATGCCTGGCAAGCGTCACAGGCAGATCATTTGACTATTTTTTTTGTTGTTGTTTTCCCCCAGTATAATTTTGTCTTTTTTATATTATATTTTTTCAGCTCATTTTTGCAGTGTGTTGCCGTAAATTCCGGACAATAAGCGGCTGTTTTTTTTCTTGCGCTTTGAACCTATCGGCCTATAAAACGGTGCGGCAAATTCATGGATTTTTCGTTACTCGCAGACATAATGCAAATGGTAAAAAAAAAAAAAACATGCAAATACACTTAATAGGTGTGTTATTGTTTAAATTTATGGCGCCATCTTCTGGACAAGTTAGATCACTGCAGATACTGCAATGCTTGCTGGCCCTTCTGTTCAGATTTAAAGTTAAAAGTTAAAGTACCATGAATGATTGTTTATTCGTGGAAGTGAACGGGAAAACCACATACCTGAGTGACCAAGTTTATTGAACATCAATAAAGCTCGAGGCTCACGCACAAGCACTTGAATAACATCCTGAAATTGTCTGCCAATCAAGATGTGACACCTGATATTGATGCTAAAAGCTGCCAGGTTTCAGGAGTAAAATAAACAATTTGTAACCCTACTTAAAATGACTGCACTGTGAATTTATCGCCCTCTGTAGAAATTTCAAGAAAGTGTACAGTGTGTGATTTACTGCACTATCGGTCTCTTAAGTGCATACGTTTGGGTGGTTGGAATTGTTCATGCGTCGCACGGCTTTTATTTGCCTATCAATACACAACGATGCCTTGAAGGCAGGGAGTAACTCAACCCTCTTGAGCAGTTTCGACCTCAGTTTGTAGTTTGTCGAGTTAGCACAGGATTATTATGCGGAAATGACAAATGAGGTAGTTGATACCTGGACCAGTTTGTATTTACTATTTATTTTGTATTTGTTGAAACGCAGGTAGGCTGTAACTTACAGTTTAATGGCTTTGTAGACACACTGAGACAAAGTCTAAACTCATAGCGTTCTTCATAGGGATTTCTGCAACTGCAACAATTCCCTTTGGAAATTTTAGCTTGAAGTGTTTTGTCAAGAGGATTATTTGTGACACGGTATGTACGTTTTCAGAATGTACTCGTTCTATTTTGGTATAAAAAAAAAAAAAATTGCTGTAGTGATATTTTTAAGTTATTACGCCATGATTTGACCAGACTGGCACACATGTATATAGATTTTCTTGTTACGGCCCGCAAACTAATCATATTTATTTAGTTTTAGAACTGGCCCACATTTCAAAATGGGGTCCCGGGGGCCCCATCAACTCATAAAACGGGGGCCCCACAGTAAATGTTTGGGGTCCCACTTTTTTCTGACCGTTTTGACAACAAATAATAAATGCATGCATTATCCTCTTATGTCTCACATTCTATATTGTGTTTTGGAAAAAGGTT